>NC_133507.1:25667672-25969310 GCF_049354715.1 Callithrix jacchus | reverse complement strand
AGCATAGATTTCCATATGGTAGTCTCTTAGGATTTTGGAATCCCATTTGCATCCTGGGTTATAACCCCCTTCCTAATGTGTATTTGTGTTTAATTAAGGTCTTAGTGTTAGAACTCGGAACTTAGAATGGTCGTTCTTCTGATTATTCTATTTATTTTGGGGGTTCGATTCTTTTGTTTGGTTTTGTTTTTCAGAGATCAGCTCGTGTATGTGTATATTCTAAGTGAGCTGGTTTTTCAGTTTATTAAAGTCTATGCTGCTGTTAATTCCTTGCTTCTTTTTTCATATATTGATTTAATTATGCATTCTCTGACTACTGGTATGGAGTGTCAATTTCAATTATTATTATTATTATTATTATTTTGAGACGGAGTTTTGCTCTTGTTACCCAGGCTGGAGTGCAATGGCGCGATCTCGGCTCACCGCAACCTCCGCCTCCTGGGTTCAGGCAATTCTCCTGCCTCAGCCTCCCGAGTAGCTGGGATTACAGGCACGCGCCACCATGCCCAGCTAATCTTTTGTATTTTTAGTAGAGACGGGGTTTCACCATGTTGACCAGGATGGTCTCGTTCTCTTGACCTTGTGATCCACCAGCCTCGGCCTCCCAAAGTGCTGGGATTACAGGCTTGAGCCACCGCGCCCGGCCTCAATTATTTTAAATTCCTTTTTATTTTATGATAAATACAGTTAGTGCTCTAAATTTTCCAATGAATTTAGCTTCGGTATGCTTTGTCTTAATTGTTCTGTTATTTCCAAGATGGCTTATTTGTACATTGTAAATTCCATTAAATCACTATTGAAATGTTGTGGGTGAAAATCATTAACATGAACAGATGCCAAAGATATTTTAAGTAAAAATATTAGGTTACAGTCTAACATCTACAAAATTATCCTATTTTTATTCACCTATTCATTAATTCAACAAGTATTTACAATTAACCACTATGTGATAAACCTGTTAAAAATGCCTTTTCTGTGGGTAGATATACATACATATATATCTGAAAGGTATAGAAAGATTGACGTGTAAGAAAAATTATATTAAACATATTTACATAAAGCTAAATAGAGATATACAGAAAATATGTGGGGGGAAAAGCATTAACCCAGACATGGTTATGTGCACATGGTAGAATTATTATTATTATTTTCAATATTGTTTTCATTTGGTTATTTCTATTTGCTAATTTTCCACAGTTGACAGATACTGTATTTTTAAACATTGTTGTTGATTTTTTTTTAAATGTGGTTTCTCTTTAACACAGCATTTATGTTTCAAGGAATTTTGTCTGAGAAAATAATTCAGCATGTAGCAAAAATTTAGGAATAACACCACTTAATGCAAAGTTACAGTAAATTAAAAAATGCACAATTTCTATCCAACAATAGACAGTGTATAAAATGAATAGTGGGATGTCTATACATTGTATTATGTACCCATTACATTACAAAACACACTTATGTGCATTGATAAATTTTCATAACTACATACTCTTAAGTAAAGAAAGCTATTGACAAAATATTACATAGAAAATGGTTATACTTAAAAATCAAACATATAATTAGGTACTCCTAAAAAATATCTGGAATTTATACAATGCAATTTTAGCTGTTTATTTCTGAATTATAATATCATGGATTGCTTCTACACCCTTATTAATGCTTATTTTTGTTTTGTTACAATAGGCTTGCATTCCTTGTATTATTGGTTTTTTTTTAATTTTTTATTGCATTTTAGGTTTTGGGGTACATGTGCAGAGCATGCAAGACAGTTGCATAGGTACACACATGGCAGTGTGTTTTGCTTCCTTTCTCCCCTTCACCCACATTTGGCATTTCTCCCCAGGCTATCCCTCCCCAGCTCCCCGCCCCGTGCTGGCCCTCCCCTTTTTCCCCCAATAGACCCCAGTGTTTAGTACTCCCCTCCCTGTGTCCATGTGTTCTCATTTTTCATCACCCTCCTATGAGTGAGAATATGCGGTATTTCATTTTCTGTTCTTGTGTCAGTTTGCTGAGAATGATGTTCTCCAGATTCATCCATGTCCCTACAAACGACACGAACTCACCATTTCTGATTGCTGCATAATATTCCATGGTGTATATGTGCCACATTTTCTTAATCCAGTCTATCATCGATGGGCATTTGGGTTGGTTCCAGGTCTTTGCTATTGTAAACAGTGCTGCAATGAACATTCGTGTCCATGTGTCCTTATAGTAGAACGATTTATAGTCCTTTGGATATATACCCAGTAATGGGATTGCTTGGTCAAATGGAATTTCTATTTCTAAGGCCTTGAGGAATCGCCACACTGTCTTCCACAATGGTTGAACTAATTTACACTCCCACCAACAGTGTAAAAGTGTTCCTTTTTCTCCACATCCTCTCCAGCATCTGTTGTCTCCAGATTTTTTAATGATCGCCATTCTAACTGGCGTGAGATGGTATCTCAATGTGGTTTTGATTTGCATCTCTCTGATGACCAGTGATGATGAACATTTTTTCATATGATTGTTGGCCTCATATATGTCTTCTTTTGTAAAGTGTCTGTTCATATCCTTTGCCCAATTTTGAATGGGCTTGTTTGTTTTTTTCCTATAAATCTGAGTTCTTTGTAAATTCTGGATATCAGCCCTTTGTCAGATGAGTAAACTGCAAAACTTTTTTCCCATTCTGTTGGTTGCCAATTCACTCTAGTGACTGTTTCTTTTGCCGTGCAGAAGCTGTGGAGTTTCATTAGGTCCCATTTGTCTATTTTGGCTTTTGTTGCCAATGCTTTTGGTGTTTTGCTCATGAAGTCCTTGCCTACTCCTATGTCCTGGATGGTTTTGCCTAGATTTCCTTCTAGGGTTTTTTATGGTGCCAGGTCTTATGTTTAAGTCTTTAATCCATCTGGAGTTAATTTTAGTGTAAGGTGTCAGGAAGGGGTCCAGTTTCTGCTTTCTGCATATGGCTAGCCAGTTTTCCCAATACCATTTGTTAAACATGGAATCCTTTCCCCATTGCTTGTTTTTGTCAGGTTTATCAAAGATTGTATGGTTGTAGATATGTTGTGTTGCCTCCAATGCCTCTGCTTTGTTCCACTGGTCTATATCTCAGTTTTGGTACCAGTACCATGCTGTTTTGATTACTGTAGCCTTATAGTATGGTTTGAAATCTGGTAGTGTGATGCCCCCTGCTGTATTCTTTTTGCTTAGAATTGACTTGGCTATGTGGGCTCTCTTTTGGTTCCATATGAAGTTCATGGTGGTTTTTTCCAGTTCTGTGAAGAAAGTCAATGGTAGCTTGATGGGGATAGCGTTGATTCTGTAAATTACTATGGGCAGTATAGCCATTTTCACGATATTAATTCTTCCTGACCATGAGCATGGAATGTTTCTCCATCTGTTTGTGTCCTCTCTTATTTCATTGCGCAGTGGTTTGTAGTTTTCCTTGAAGGGGTCCCTTACGTTCCTTCTGAGTTGTATTCCTAGGTATTTTATTCTTTTTGTAGCAATTGTGAATGACAGTTCATTCTTGATTTGGCTTTCTTTAAGTCTGTTATTGGTGTAGAGGATTGCTTGTGATTTTAGCACATTGATTTTATATCCTGAGACTTTGCTGAAGTTGCTTATCAGTTTCAGGAGTTTTGGGGCTGAGGCGATGGGGTCTTCTAGGTATACTATCATGTCATTTGCAAATAGAGACAATTTGGCTTCCACCTTTCCTATTTGAATACCCTTTATTTCTTTTTCTTGCCTGATTGCTCTGGCTAGAACTTCCAGTACTATATTGAATAGGAGTGGTGAAAGAGGGCATCCTTGTCTAGTGCCGGATTTCAAAGGGAATGCTGCCAGATTTTGCCCATTCAGTATGATATTGGCTGTTGGTTTGTCGTAAATAGCTTTTATTACTTTGAGATACATTCCGTCAATACCGAGTTTATTGAGGGTTTTTAGCATAAAGGGCTGTTGAATTTTGTCTAATGCCTTCTCTGTGTCAATTGAGATAATCATGTGGTTTTTGTTTTTGGTTCTGTTTGGCTAAAGAAGCATTTGCAAAAATTAGGAGTCTGCCAGTAACTGGCTTTTGAAAGAATGTTTCTCATTTAACGTTTATTTTAAGATTTTTAAAAATATTTTTTTCTGGAAACTATAATAAAATTAAGATAAAATAGCAATAAAAATAGCAATAAATGAAATGGAGGGACTCCTTGGAATTTTTATTGCAAATTTCTATAATAAAGAATATGTGTGAGAGAAAGACCTTTCTTACTAATGAATTCGGAAAGTCTTAATATACAAGGCAAGCTAAAGAAATATTATCGGTGAATACAAAGGAAATACATGCTTTCACTATTCAGGACCAAATATCTAGAGTCTTGCTGAATGTAATCCACAGATACAAATTAATCAGTTTCTTGTTAACCATCACATCTTCATAGATAGCTGAACCACTGCTAGGGAAACACAGTAATTAGTGAATTTACATGCACACCTATCTTGATGAAAACTGTGGCTTTGATATATTTATTATAAAATTATGGGGAGAACATAATGCTCTGGGCTTTCAAATTATTAATTATTTTTGAAAGATATTTGGCCAAATGCATCAAATAATTATATCATTTGAAATAACATCTACCCAAACGAGCTGATATGTAATCAAAAATATTTGAGTCAAAAAGTTCACTGAACTCTTTACAAAGGGGAAAAATTAGAAGCAACCTACAGATCTCATCAATGGGATAATAATTGCTTAAGTTGCTCAGGTTGCATATGTCTGCTCAAGTGATTACTAATTTTTACATGAGTTGTCCTGCAGAGTTTATAATAAGAGGTAAATGCCAAACACATAAAGTTAAAGGAAAAATTGGGTACAAACTTTTATGTGTAATATGACTACAAACCAAAATACGCAAAATAAGGCCACATATAAATAAATTTGAAAGGCAGCATTAACATATTAACTGGTTTCTGTAAGTTGCATGAATATGAAGGATTTTTCCTTTATTTTCTGCATAATTTTGTCTTTTTCTAAAATTTTCATAATGAACAAGTACCATTTTATAAAAGGAAAGATAAGATAAACAGTAAAATTTATGTTTTTATAGTTATTTCTGCGATGTTTGAAGGTTTTATCATAAACTTCAAAGAACCATTGTCTTTGCCTAAAACTGCAATATTGCAGAAAACTGAATCTACCATTTTAATTTTATTTTCTGTTTCGTTATTAGCCAAAAGTGTTCTCCTACTAACTTTCAGTTTTGAGTGAGACTTAAAGAAATAAGTAGTGTCCTATATAATGATAAAAAGTTCATATGTCTCTTCCACCTTGAACAGTGTAAGGATGTGACCAAGGCCTTCAGAAGCAAGGTCTCCATTCTCTGCTAGTCACACTCCCAGGCTAATTTCAGTGAAGGAGTTGCTGAAAGGTCCCTTGTGTTCTGATCTTACTTTTGGGTGGCTGCTTTCCCTAAATATGTCTCCTATGTTATGAGGCAGAATAACACTGTGATGATGAGCTCAGCCCTGAGGTAGGAAGTGGGGATTCCAGCCCCAGTCTGTAACTTCCCAGCTCTGTGATTTTGATAGCTCTTTTGATAATCTTTTCATAGGAGAGTTGATACCTTAATTGCTAAAACAGATAATAATAATATTAGAACTCATGCACAGGGTCATTGTCAGGGTCATTGTGGGGATTGAGGTAATACACATCATATAAATGTTCATCAATGTTAACTATTAATGTATCCCATTTGGATAACTCAGTAGGAGCCCTTATAATACTCAATTTTGATTTGCATTTAAAAGCCACTGATACCTCTGAATAAAGGCTCCTTCCTTGGCCTCATGACCTTTATATTTTCATCTTGTTACTTGCTAGTTCTTACTGGTTCTGCTTATTTTGGAAACTCTACCAAATTTTGAAAAAAAAAAACTGGCTTGAGGCCTTGATATGATAAATTTTGACATTTTTTACTTTAAAAAATTAGTATTATTTGCTCATGAAGTGATTATGCTTTTTAAGTGTATTTCCTGTCTTGTAAAATGATAGAGGCAGTGGGCATGTGCTTGGGTCTCTTCTGTAACAGTAGTACTCAAGCATTAATGTTCACAGGAGTCACCAGGAGACCCATGACAAAAATGCAGCTTCTGATTTAGTAGGGACAGGTGAGGCCTGAGGTGCTGCATTTCTAACCAGCTCCTAGGTAATGCCAGTGATGCAGGTCAGTGGACCACATTTTGAGTAGCAGGGATCAGTAATATTGCCTTCAATTCATGCATGTAACTGGTCAACCATAATGGTCCTCCCCATGGTATAAATATTACCTTAAACAAGATACTTAACCGCTCTCAGCTTCATTTTCCTAAAATGAAAAGATAACACTTACCTTCTAAGAATGTTGAAAGGATTCCACGCATCAATAGATGATGCATTTGAAATTTCTGGCAACAATAGGAAGCATACTGTGGGTGTTAGTAAATGTTACTTCTCTTTCCTTCTCTATTAGAGACTGAGGTAGAGTCTTAGCCAATGACCTGCTAAACATCACCTTCATATTATTTGATGGTGTAGATCATTAGATACTTGAAATTAATGGAAGATCTATACAGAACATATTTGAATGATGGAGGACAAGATGGTAACAGCTTACATTTGTTGAGTAATGACTTCGAAGCAGGTTCGTCTTGCTCTCCCTTTTTTTTTTTAAGTCTTTTTCAAGTTTTTAACATCACATCATTTGGAGGAGAAGCCATCTTCATGTTTGGGCTCTACTTCAAAGTGATGTTTCAGCCCTCGAACGACATGAAAAAGACCCGTATGATTTTATCTTGAAGGGGCTTTTTAAATCCAACAACAGTAAGAAAAAAATGTAGATATTGATGGTTTATAAATGCCCTTTTATACTTGATCAATTATTTGTAACTATGACAAGCCACCTTAACAGTCAAAACCAAAATGTGGAGGAAAACAAAATTCCTCAAATAAGAAAAGCTGATGCAGCCTCCCAAGCTTGTGGTGCTTGGGGAAAAGAAATGATTAACTTCCTTTTGTGGTTATAATATTACCTACTTCATAATGATGGTATAAGGAGTCAATAAGATAATCCTAGCTATTTTTATTACTATAAAAATAAAGATAGTCTTTTTACATAAACTGGCTATGGTTGGACTTGTTTCTCTGTTAAGATATGCTTTTAAAAGCACTGTGCCCAAGTAGCGATGCAATGGAATTAAAGAGAGATTTGCCTATGGGCTTTTCCCTTTATGTTACATAATGAAAACTTGAATTTCATATTTCCAGCCACGTAGTGTGACTTTAGAATAAAGAGTTCACCAGGTAGAAGGTGGCCGCTTGTGCCAAGAGACAGCATTCTCATGGAAAATTAAAAACAACTGATTATTTTTAGCCATGAAAATGCAATCATTCTTGTGCTCAAATATGCTTTACATTACCTAGAAGAAAGTTTATTGGTGCTGAGTCTGTTGTGTAACTGAGGAAACCATTATGTGCTATCAAAACACACTAATGTGAAAACCAGTCCATTGAGCAACAGAGTGATGGAACAAACAGGTAGCAGGGCAGAGGAAAACTTCTGGAGTTTGTACAGGAAACTAAAGGGGGAGAAAATCTGCCTAGTGCCGAAAGGTTAGAATAAAGACATTGTTCAGTCACTTGAAAAGGAATTCAAAGTCAGAGAAATGATTACATCAACAGTGAGTGAAATGTTTTGCCTGTTTGGATGTAAATTTTTCTTTCCTATTTGAAATGGCCAAGTGTCTTTGAGATCTCACGTTTTTGTTCTCTAAGGGTCTGTCTTGGGGGGGAGTCCTAAATTCCTAAACTTAGAGAGTGGAGGAAATGCTCACAGTGATTCTTGGAGGGAGGGTAGAAACAAGCATTCTGAAAGTGGGTTAACTATAACTAAACCTTGATATAAGGCATCAAAGGGAAACAGGTTGAAATTGACTAATCATAGATCTCTTGATATCCAGAATCATTAATTTGGTCTCCCGGATCTCTGGGCTCTCAAGGATTGTATTTTACTCTTAATACAAAAGCATTAGCAGCAAACATTATAATAATTTAATAAAGATAATTCTAAGACAACTCTGGAGAGTTTGCGGGCAGGAAATCCTTTGCATATAAGCCACAAATATTTTCTTCTTCCTGGTGTGAGGGTAGACTGTAATGACCTAGCTTATTTCCCTTGTGAACACCACTCTGCAAAACTAGCATCTCAGGACAGGCACTGCCCTTATGCAAACAGCTATCTCCAAGATGAGATGCTACGGGAGGTCTCTCTGACCTTCTCCTTGTTTCTCTGAGAAGTCTCCACCTTGTTTCTCTCCTTCCAGGAGCCAGGTTGTTTTCTCATTCATCCGCAATATGCTTTATTAATGTGCAGGCAATGCAAGAGAAGAGGAAATCCAAAATCTCATTAGTGGGCAGGGAAATGCAAGAGAATAAACCCAACGAAATTCGAAAGAACAAAATACGAGCTAAAAATTGAAATTAATAAAAAACATTCCCCAGCCCCAGAAATGATTTGATCAGCAAAACCAAAAGCTTGTTCTTTGAAATGACTCACAAAACAGATAAACCCCAGGCAAACAGGATCAAGTAGGACAAGAGACAAATAACATTAAAAACCAAAGAATCCTGACACACAGATAAGTATGGTGTTTGAAAATTTCAAGAAAATATTAACATTAGGAAAAACTTTGTAATAATAAATTTGAAAACATAGTTGAAATATACATTATTCCCCTGGGAAATATACAAGTAAAATTGGCCCAAGTTCCCACACATGTAGGGCCCATACACCACTGTATGTATAATTTCTATTCTTCTCCTCTAGATCTTAACCTGTCTTCTGCAAAACTGGGTCAAACACCTTCCTGGGTGGGTTACTACAGTTGTACCTACTTTTTTCTCGTGCTATCGTTTGTACAAACAGGCATCAATAAGGTGACTGAGGGAAAGAGGGTGCATGAGTGACTCAGTGGCATTTGGCCTCTCCATGCCATTCCATCAAACTCCTCACCCACTCTTCAAGTTCCAGTGAGGGGAATATTTCACAATTTACCCCCCCCCATTGTCTGTTTCTCCACAAGGTGTCAGTGATTTATACATCGTCCCCTGAATTGGCAGAGTTCACAGATTCCCATTTCTTCTACATCTATTCACTAACACCAATATATTTTTCTTATCTAAATTAAGGTCCCCTGCTGCAGATCAACACTTCCAACTCGCCCTATACGCATATAGAAAAATGGCCAGAAGGAGATAAAGCAAAATGCTAAAAGAAGGTATCATAGGAATAGAGGTGTTTATTTTTTGTAGTTTTCCATGCTTTTCAGATTTCTATCTTGAGTCCCTTTTGTAGAGAAGGCCACTCTTCTGTTCGGTGTGCATCTGAATATACTGTTACTTTCCTTTGAATTGAAATCAATCTCTTAGATAGATAGATAGATGATAGACAGATGGACATGTACGTAAAACATATACAAACATGTAGAGAGATATGCAATTATACAAAGATCTATATTTTGTATGTGGGTTGATTTCATACATAAATTTTTTTAATCTATATTTTGTTTTCTTAGAATTGTCTTTTTTTGCAGTGAACAATATGTTTCGCAGAGCTTTCCACATTGGTACATGCAGGCTTGTCTGCGTCTTTTGTAAGTACTGCATAGCCCAGAGGTACCATGGTGTGCTTAGCCCAGTTTTGATATTCATTTCCAGTTTTGCCTCTAACACTACTGCAGTTAACATGCTTGTACTTTCATACAGGGCACATGCAAGAGCATCCTTAAGGTAGAAACTGAGAAATGAAATTGCTGAGTCAGAGGACATGTATTTTTCATTTTACTAGACACTGCCAAAATTGTACTGTGGAATAGCTACAAAAAGTTATACTTACCAAAACAGTGTATATTTATCACAGCACAATTCACAATTGCAAAGACTTGGAATCAACCTAAGTGCCCATCAACTGATGAGTGGATAAAAAAAAATACAGTATATAAATATACCATGGAATACTAATCGGCTGTAAAAAAGAATATTATTTACATCATCAATATTTGATGTGATAAAAGTTTGTCACTCCGATGAGTGAAAATTATATTTCTTTTTTCTAACTTACATTCCTTATATTCCTTCGTTACTGGTGAAGTTGAATATCTTTTTACCTATTTATTAGTCATTTGTGTTTCATCTTGTATGAATAAGACTACTTGTTCATGACTGTTTTCAAGAGAATAATTTGTTTCTTTTTGTTTTTGAGACAGTCTTACTCTGTCATCCAGGCTGGAGTGCAGTGATGTGTATCTCGGCTCACTGCAGCCTCTGTCTCCCGGGTTCAAGTGGTTCTTCTGATTCATCCCCCAGAGTAGCTGGGATTACAGGTGTGCGCCACCACACCCAGCTAATTTTTGTATTTTTAATAGAGATGAGGTTTCACCATGTTGGTCAGCCTGTTCTCGAACTCCTGACTTCAGGTGATCTGCCCACCTCAGCCTCCCAAAGTGCTGGGATTACAGGCGTGAGCCACCGGGCCTGGCCAATTTGTTTCTTTTTGAAACAAGTATCATTATATGTTTCAAATATAATTTTTGCTTTGCTGAAGTTCACTCTTTCATAATTCTTTCAGGAGGATTTGTGGATGGTTAACTTCCTAAATCTGTGCATGTCTGAAGTGTTCTTTACTTGGACCTTACACATGTGGGATGTACTTCCTGCACAACTTTTTTTGGGGTACAGGATCTTCCCATTTCTTCTAGAGTTACCAGTTGGGTGGTGTATTGTCTTTTCTCTCAGATATATGCACCCTGTTGACGGACACCTGGCCCAAGATGGTGAAACATAGGAGACAGACAAGTTACCCTGCTCTTCTGTGGTGCGAGTTCCCTGATGATTGCCTGGGACTAGTCCCCACGCTGCTCCTCTGATATCTGCGCTCAGGCTGGCAGCATTCCCAGCTTTCTCAGCAGCGCTCCCTGCTCAGCCTAAATCTCCTCCAATCCGATCCCATGTGCCTTCCCTCTTTCAGGAATCCTTACATTCCCGTATCCTCCAAGGAACCCTTGTCTTATTTTCCCACATGTGGATGGATGGTTTATTTTGTCTGCATCCATCTGTGCTGTTATTATTGGGAATATTGGATGTTCGGCATGTGTTTATTCTCACAGCCATTTTGAATTGCAAGTCCTTTGTGATTTCAAAATGTCACTAAAGGAAAGTACAAGAAAACACATAAATCACAAATATTTCATCCCTTAAAAAGAAGGTTTATTTCTAAAAATCTAAAATAAAATAACTTTTCTAAAATAAAACTACATATTTATCCAGCCACAGCGATGTGCTCAGTGCTGAGACTGAGGAGTAAATCTGATCTTCTCATCCTATGGAAGTGCAGAGCCTAAGTAAGGACGGAAAGAAGCATGAACCAATTAAAAATACTTAAAACATATTACATCGGGGTATCACCCAGAAAAACGTTCTGCCAAAAACTCTGGTCTAATTGGTAATTACAATCATCAAGTATCTTCCATAATAATAACTAAAGGTATACATTATAATGAGCAAATTCATATTCATCATTTCATTTTCTCTGCAAAACAACCCGGTAAGGTGAGAGCTATTTTTATCCCACTTTGCATATGGGAACTATTTTCAAACCCTGAGCACACAGTCTTTATCCCTCCCTGTGTACAATAAGTCACCAGAAAAGCAAAATCGGTTGACTTGTTGCAGTAATCAGTCACCCCCGGGGAGCTGGAGGTCCTGAGTAACCCTGGGAAAATAAGCCAGGTTTGGACCTTCCTCCCAAATCTGTTGATCAAAGCGAAGGCCTGCATTTTGCTAATTATACCGTTGCAGTCCTAAATATTTCATATGCATTTATCATTGAATCCTCACAAGACTCAAGGAAGGAGGAACTAAGATGACCCCCTACTCCACCATTTTCCTGAGGCACAAAATAGTAAGCACCCAACCAAAGGTAACAGAGCTAGAAGTTGAAGGATTTGAACCTAAGTAGTCAGGGTTTATAGTTCACACTCAAAACCATGTGTAGGCATACTATGGTTGTTTTTGTACAGCAACTAGCAAAGAATGGTTTTTATATTTTTATAGACTCGTAAAAACAACAGAACCAAGGGATAATGTATGCTAAAGACTGTTTATGGCCCACAAAGTTGAAAATATTTACTGCTTCGCCCTTTACACAACAAAAGTGCTAATCCCTGCTTTAAAGCATTAACCTCCACAGACTTTCAAATGAGTGCTGGGCTAACTTCTGATAATCTTCTATCTGAAGCGCATCCTCATCCTCATGTTTGATTCTGATAGGAGCGATGGGAAGTGATGGCCATTTTGCATTAAAATCCTAGTAAGAAATGTGTGCACAGATCATTCGTTTGACTCTACACATTACCTGTGTCTTTCAGTTTTAGGTTCAAAGAACTGTTTTTAGCTGGTTGTCACTATTAAGAATGCTTGGACATCTTTGATTTTCAGGTGGCATCTCCACTGCTAGAATCATGTGAAGATTTCATTCTAAATAAAGTGCAGGGTCGAGGTGGTTTAATAATCATTACTCCTGGCCGGGCGCGGTGGCTCACGCCTATAATCCCAGCACTTTGGGAGGCCAAGGCGGTGGATCACGAGGTCAAGAGATCGAGACCATCCTGGTCAACAAGGTGAAACCCCATCTCTACTAAAAATACAAAAATTAGCTGGGCATGGTGGTGCGCACCTGTAGTCCCAGGTACTCGGGAGGCTGAGGCAGGAGAATTGCTTGAACCCAGAAGGTGGAGGTTGCGGTGAGCTGAGATCGTGCCATTGTACTCCAGTCTGGGTAACAAGAGTGAAATTCCATCTCAAAAAAAAAAAAAAATCATTACCCCTTGTCACATAAATGCAGTGACCCCAGCGTTTGTTGCAGTGGAAGTGTTGTGAAAGAAAGAATTAATATGATGGGCTTTGAATGCTCCTTGAGAAGGCCCCTCACTCTCTGAGCTGATCTCTTCATCTGAGTAGTGAGTGAGTGGCTGAGGGGCAAGAGCCAGGAGGAGGAAGGGAACTCCTATGCATATTACCCTCTGACTCCCTAAGCCCTTCCTCTCATTTCTCCTTCAAATGAGGTCCATTTCCAAAGCTTCGCAACCTGGGGCCTATGGAAGCTTAAGATCACTTGTGAGTTCCCAGGTACTACATGCAGAATTTGGCATCTATGGCCATGTAGGAAAAATGGACAATTTTTGACAGTCTTCAATATATTCTTGTTTATGCAATATTCTTAAATATAGTCCTAAAAAATTAAGAACCATAAGCTGTACTAGGGAAGCGGGCTCCTGGCCTTATGTTAGTATACTTGAATAAAAAGACAGTCAATGAGGTCAGTTTCTAGGTTTAGGTATTTCGATTCTTTTTCCCTTAGTTGTTTTAAATGAGCAAAGGAGTAATGGGGTTTTCCACCACGTAACAGAATGTCTATGAGTCATCAGAGTGTCCTGAGAAGATACGCATCCTACTAAGGATCCTGCAAAGGGAAAACAGAAGAGGAGCTTCACTTTTTGAGGACCTTCTGTGTGCCATAAGCCTAAATTCCTATGTGGGAAGGACTCTACCCACACACGACAGAGGAGGAAACTGAAGCATGATACATTTAAATAAATTCTTCAGTATTGGAAAGCTGATCTTTCTGCCTCCAAACCCACAACTTGAAAAAAAAAATAGGCTGAGTGCAGTGGCTCACTCCTGTAATCCCAGCACTTGGGAGGCAGAGGCAGGTGAATCACTTGAGGTCAGGAGTTCAAAACAAGCCTGGGCAACACAGTGAAACCCCCATGACTACAAAACAAATACAAAAACACTAGCCAGGTATGGCGGTGCAGGCCTGTAGTTACAGCTACTCGGGAAGTGGAAGTGAGAGAATTTCTTGAACCCAGGAGGAAGAGGTTGCAGTGAGCCAAGATTGCACCACTGCACTCTAGCCTGGGCAACAAGAGTGAGATACCCTGTCTCTAAAATGAAAAATAAACTATAATTTTCTCAGATTATATATTTATTATAAAATAAACAGAAATCATTCTATCATCATAGCAAGTTTCCTTCCTTTCTCCAGATTTATTTCCATAGCATGTATCCTTCCGGTATATATATAATATACACACATACAATATGTATACATATATATATTTCCAAAGTTGTGATTATACATATGTGCAATTTTCTATTCTCCTTTATTTCACTTAACATAATATGAATATTTGACACTTATTGTGAATATCTTTTAGTGATTATATTCTGAAGCAAAAATCTAGCATCATTTACTAACCCATTTAATTACCATTGCAGATGAAAGTTGTTTGCATAATTTTTAATAAGGATTATTATGTTAATAAGCCTTATTATTTTTAAGCATAAGGTAGTAGGATACTTTTTACATGCTAGAGTCCTAGAAATAGACATAGGGAATGGACCTTTGTAAGAATGTTTTTTATATTGTTAAACTAGTCCAGAAAAGTTAAGTTCATCTACCTTCTCATCCATAGAAGTTGGCCTATTTCATCTGTTTCATGCATGTTTGTTAGTATTGCAAACCAACAAATTTGTAAAGTTTGTTAATTTGATCTAAAACAAAAAAGAAATGGCATTTTTTTTTTTGAGATGGAGTTTCGCTCTTGTTACCCAGACTGGAGTGCAATGGCACAATCTCGGCTCACCGCAACCTCCGCCTCCTGGGTTCAGGCAATTCTCCTGCCTCAGTCTCCTGAATAGCTGGGATTACAGGCATGTGCCACCATGCCCAGCTAATTTTTTGTATTTTTAGTAGAGACGGGGTTTCACCATGTTGACCAGGGTGTTCTCAATCTCTTGACCTCGTGATCCACCAGCCTCGGCCTCCCAAAGTGCTGGGATGATAGGCGTGAGCCATCACAATGGCATTTTGCTTGAGAAAGCAGCATGGTGGAATGTAAAGCATGTATGCTTTGGAGCCACAGACCTAGATGGTGAAGTCTAGCTCTGGTACTTTTAAAATATGAGCCAACATATGTAAGTGGGCAATCAGTAAGAATAGAAAATGTGCTTTACACATGTGGAGTCCGCCAAGATGGCCAAATGGGAACAGCTCTGGAGTGCAGTCCCCAGCGAGAGTGATGCAGAAGGTGAGTGATCTCTGCATTTCTAACCGAGGTACCAGGTTTATCTCAATGGGACTGGTTGGACAGTGGATGTAGCCCAAGGAAGGCAAACTGAGGCAGGGTGGGGTGCTGCCTCATTCAGGAAGTGGTAAGTGGCTGGAGGCCCCCCCGACCCAATGTTGGTCACTGGGGACTTTTCCAGGTACTCCAGCACTCTGGTTCAGACACTGCGCTTCTCCTGTGGTCTTTAGAGCCACAGACCAGATTTCCGCCAGGCCAACAAGCCCTGTGCGTTTCCAGCACAGACGTGCGTGGCCATTTCTGCCAGTGCACAGGTTTTCAGCACAAATCTGGGTGGCCATTTTGGCTAGTGCCTGAAAAACCTACAAGACAGAGACTCCCATTAACCTAAAATAAGGGGAGCTAAAGGTAGGGAGCCAAGTGAGCTGGCTCAGTGGGTCCCATCCCCACAAAGACCAGCAAACTGAAACCCTCTGGCTTGAGAGTTTTGCAGCCAGCACAGTAGTTTTAAGCTCAACTCAGGATGGTCGAGCTAGGTGGGGAAGGGTGTCCTCCATTGCCGAGGCAGTTCTAACCTTAGGAAGTTTACACTGCAGCTGGACTGAGTCCACAGCAGCTCAGCAGCGCCTCTACAGGCAGACTGTAACTAGGCTCCCTCCTCACTGGGCAGGGCATCTCTGAAAAAAGGCAGCAGCATGTCAGGGACTTATAAATAAAACCCCTTCTTCCCAGGACAGAGCAGCTGTGAAAAGGGGCGGTTGTGAGTTTCACTGCAACCCACTTAAATGTCCCTGCCCAGCAGCCCTAAAGGGAGCAACAAAGTTCCCAGAACAGCACTTGAGCTCTGATAAGGGATAGACTGCCTCCTCAAGTGGCTCCCTGGCCACCATATATCCAAAAAGACGCCTCATACAGGAGAGCTCTGGCTGACATCTGGTGGGTACCATTCTGGGATGAAGCTACCAGAGGAAAGAACAGGCAGCAATGCTTGCTGTTCTGCAGCCTCTGCAGGTGATTCCCAGGCAAGCAGGGTTTGGAGTGGACCTCCAGCAGTCCTGCAGCAGAGGGGCATGTTAGAAGGAAAACTAAAAAACAGAAAGAAATAGCTTCAACATAAACAGAAAAGACATCCACTCAGAGACCCCATCCAAAAGTCACCAACTTCAAAGATTAAAGGTAGACAAACCCATGAAGATGGGAAAAAAGTGCAAAAAAAAAAGGATGAAATCACCAAAAACCAGAATGCTTCTCCTGCTCCAAAGGATTACAACTCCCCATGAGTGAGCGAACAAAACTGGATAGAGAATGAGTTTGACAAATTGACAGAAGCAGGCTTCAGAAGGTGGGTAATAGCAAACTTCTCTGAGCTGAAGGAACATGTTCTAACGTAATGCAAAGAAATCAAGAACCTTGAAGAAAAGTTTGACAAAATGCTTACTAGAATAAACAGCTTAGAGAATAACATAAACAACTTGATGGAGTTGAGAAACACAGCATGAGAACTTTGGAAAGCATAAACAAGTTTTAGTAGCCAACCAAATCGATCAAGCAGAAGAAAGGATATCAGAGACTGAAGATCAACTCAATGAAATAAAATGAGAAGGGAAGATTAGAGAAAAAACAGTGAAAAGAAATGAACAAAGCCTCCAAGAAATATGGGATTATGTGAAAGGACCTAATCTACATTTGATTGGTGTGCCTGAATGTAATAGGGATAATAAATCCAAGCTGGAAAACACTCTTCAGGATATTACCCAGGAGAACTTTCCCAACCTCACAAGGCAGGCCAGCATTCAAATCCAGGAAATACAGACAACAACACAAAGATACTCCTCAAGAAGAGAAACCCCAAGGCACATAATAGATTCACCAGGGTTGAAATGAAGGGAAAAATGCTAAGGGCAGCCAGAGAGAAAGGTCAGGCTACCCACAAAGGGAAGCCCATCAGATTCACAGAAAGCCAGTCTTCAAGCTCTGAGATTCCTTCCTCCACTTAGTCTATTCTGCTGTTAATACCTGTGATTGCATTATGACATTCTTGTAGTGTGTTTTCCAGATCTATCAGGTCAGTTATGTTTTTCTCTATACTGGCTATTTTGTCTGTCAGCTCCTGCACTTTTTTATGATTTTTATCTTTTTTGCATTGGGTTACAATACACTTTTTAGCTCAGTGAAGTTCACTCCTATCCATATTCTGAATTCTACTTCTGTTGTTTAAGCCATCTCAGCCTCAGTCCAGTCCCAAACCATTTCTGGAGAGATGATGTGATCATTTGGAGGAAAGAGGACACCTTGGCTTTTTGAGTTTTCAGCATTCAATTCAACAAGATTTAACTGTCCTAGATGAACTTGCTTTATGAAACTGGGTGCTCCTGTGTTGGGTACATATGCACCCAGATTCATAAAGCAAGTTAAGTTCTTAGAGACCCTCAAAGAGGTTCACACTTCCAAAATATAATAATTGGAAACTTTGACATCCAACTGACATTAGACAGATCATCAAGACAGAAACTTAAAGATATTCAGGACCTGAATTCAGCACTGGATCAAACAGAACCTGGTAGATAATCTACAGAACTCCTCACCAAAAAACAATAGAATACATTTTATTCTGATTGCCACATGGCACTTAATCTAAAATTGATCACATAATCAGAAATAAAACCCTACTCAGCATAATGTAAAAGAACTGAAATCATAACAGTCTCTCAGACCACAGCACAATAAAATTAGAACTCAAGACTAATAAATTCACTTCTGAATGACTTGGTGGTAAATAATAAATTTAAGACAGAAATCAAGAAGTTCTTTGAAACTAATGAGAACAAAGATATAGCATACTAGAGTCTCTGGACACAGCTAAGGCAGTGTTAAGAGGGAAATTTGTAGCACTGAATGCCCACATCAAAAAATTAGAAGGATCTCAAGTTAACAACCTAACATCACAATTAAAAGAACTAGACAACCAAGAGCAAACCAATCCCAAAGCTAGCAGAAGATAAGAAATAACCAAAATTGGAGATGAATTAAAAGAGATAGAAACATGAAAAACCATTCAAAAGATCAGTGAATCCAGGAGCTGGCCTTTTGAAAAAAATTAATGAAATAGACCACTAACTAAACTAATAAAGAAGAACAGAGAGAAGATTCAAATAAACAAAATCAGAAATGATAAGGGTGATATTACCACTGACCTTACAAAAATACGACCATCCATCAGAGAATGTTATGAACATGTCTTTGCACATAAACTAGAAAACCTAAAAGAAATGGATAAATTCCTGGACACATACACCATTCAAAGACTGAACCAGGAATAAATTGAATCCCTGAACAGACCAATAATGAGTTCTGAAATCGAGGCAGTAATAAATAGCTTACCAACCAAAAAAAGCCCAAGACCAGACGGATTCACAGCTGAATTCTACCAGAGGTACAAAAAAGAGCTGGTACCATTCCTACTGAAACTATTTCAAAAAACTGAGGAGGAGGAACTCCTCCCTAACTCATTCTATGAAGCCAGCATCATCCTGACACCAAAACCTAGCAGAGATACAAAAAGAGAGAAAGAAAGAAAGAGAAAGAAAGAAGAAAGAAAGAAAGAAAGAAAGAGAAAGAAAGAAAGAAAGAAAGAAAGAAAGAAAGAAAGAAAGAAAGAAAGAAAGAAAGAGAAAGAAATTTCAGGCCAATATCCCTGATGAACATCAAAGCAAAAATTCTCAACAAAATACTGGCAAATTGATCCAGCAGCACATCAAAAAGCTTATCTACCATGATCAAGTAAGGTTCATCCCCAGGATGCAAGGTTGGTTCAACATATGCAAATCAACAAATGTGAGTCATCACATAAACAGAACTAAAGACAAAAAGAAAACCACATAATTATCTCAATAGATGCAGAAAAGGCTCCCAATAAAATTCAATATCGCTTCATGTTAAAAACTCTCAATAAACTACTATTGAGTGAACATACCTCAAAATAAAAAGAGCCATATATGACAAAACCACTGCCAACATCATCCTGAATGGGCAAAAGCTAGAAGAATTCCCTTTGAAAACTGGCACTAGATAAGGATGCTCTTTCTTACCACTCCTATTCAACCTTGTATTGAAAGTTCTGGCCAGGGCAATTAGGCAAGAGAAAGAAATAAATGTCATTCAAATAGGAAGAGAGGAAGTCAAACTATCCCTGTTTGCAGATGACATGATCCTGTATCTAGAAAACCCCATTGTCTCAGCCTAAATGCTTCTTAAGCTGATAAAGAAGTTCAGGAGAGTCTCTAGATACAAAATTAATGTGCAAAAATTACTAGTACTCCTATACACCAGCAACAGTCAAGCCAAGAGCCAAATGAGAAGCAAACTCCCATTCACGATTGCCACAAAAGGCATAAAATACCTAGGAATACAGTTAACTAGGGATGTAAAAGTTCTCTACCAGAAGAGCTACAAACCATTGTTCAAATATATCAGAGATGACACAAACAAATGGAAAAACATTCCATGTTCATGGTTAGGAAAAACCAATATTGTGAAAATGGCCATACTTCCCAAAGCAATTTATAAATTCATTGCTGTGCCTATTAAACTACCATTGACACTCTTCACAGAATTAGAAAAAAAACTATTTTAAAATCCACATGGAACCACAAAAGAGCACATGATAGCCAAGACAATCCTAAGCAAAAAGAACAAAGCTGGAGGCAGCATGTTACCTGACTTCAAATTATGCCACAGGGCTACAATAACCAAAACAGCATGGTACTGGCACAAAAAGAGACACACAGAATAATGGAATGGAATGGAAAACCCAGAAATAAATGTGCACCTACAACTACCTAATCTTCCACAAACCTGACAAAAACAAGCAATGGGAAAAGGATTCCCTATTCAATAAATGATGGTGGGATAACTGGCTAACCATATGCAGATTGAAACCAGACCCCTTCCTTACACCATTTACAAAAATTAACTTAAGATAGATTAAAGACTTAAATATAAAACCCAAAACTATAAATACCTGGAAGGCAACCTAGGCAATTCTATCTAGGACATAGGCACAGGAAAAGATTTCATGACAGAGACACCAAAAGCAACTGCAACAAAAGCAAAAATCAACAAATGGGATCTAATTAAACCAAAGAGTTTCTGCACAGGAAAAGAAACTATCAACAGGGTAAAGAGACAACCTACAGAATGAGAGAAAACTTTTGCAAACTATGTATCCAACAAAGTTCTAACATCCAGTACCTACAGGGAACTTGAACAAATTTAAAGAAAAAAACAAACAACCCTACTAAAAAATGGGCAAAATCATGAACAGACAGTTCTCAAAAGAAGACATACATGTGGCCAACCATCATTATGAAAAAAATCACTGATTAGAATAATGCAAATCAAAGCCATAATGAGATACCATCTCACATCAGTCAGAATGGCTATTATTAAAAAGTCAAAAAATAACAGATGCTAGCAAGGTTGTGGAGGAAAAAGAATGCTTATACACCATTGGTGGGAGTGTAAATTAGTTCAGTCATTGTGGAAGACAGTGTGACAATTCCTCAAAGATCTGAAGACAGAAATATCATTACCAGGTATATGGCCAAAGGAATATAAATCATTCTATTATGAAAACACATGCATGGGTATGTTCGCTGCAGCACTATTCACAATAGCAAAGACACGGGATCAACCTAAATGTCCATCATTGATAGATTGGGTAAAGAAAACATGATACATATACACCAGGGAATACTATGTAGCCATTAAAAAAAACAAGATCATGTCCTTTGCAGGGACATGGATGGAGCTGGAGGCCATTATCCTTAGCAAACTAACACAGGAACAGAAAACCAAATACCACATGTTCTCACTGAAAAGTAGGAGCTAAATGATGAGAACACATGGACACACAAAGGGAAACAATATGTACTTCAACCTATCAGAGGTTGCAGGCTGGGAGGAGGGCGGAGATCAGGAAAAATAACTAATGGATGCTACGTTTAGTACCTGAGTGATAAAATAATCTATATAACAAACCTCCATGACACAAGTTTATCTGTGTAACAAAACCTGCACATGTACCCCTGACGTTGAAATAAATTTTTATAGAAAGTAAAAAGGGGGTGCACAGAGGTAGCTCTTGTAAGACAGGAAGAGCTAGTTAAGCATGCACCAGTGACAAAAAAAATGGAAATCTAATTTTGAAATAAAGGGCACCACACTGTGACAGAATCTCTCCTCCATCCTCTCTTTTCCACACTCCCAGGGCATGTTACTGCATCGAATAGAGGGAAATATGGATTTGGACCCAGAAAATTTAATAATATGCCCCAGGTCAATTATTTATTAGTTTTAAGATTTTGTGCCAATCCTTGCACCATACCGACCTCAGTTTTTTCATCTGTAAAATAAGTCTAATCCTGGTGATTCCAACCATGTTCCAGAATTGTCATGAGAATCAAATGCAATCATATGTGCATGTGCTCCACATATTTCAGAATAAACTTCTTATAGTTTTTCTATCCATCAGGCAAACATTTCTCAAGGTTGTTCTCTGTAGCATTGTCAGGTGAATATTCAATTGCATGAATTCTAAAAACTATAAATGTTAAATCATCATCTAGCAAAAGAATGTCATGCTAGTGTCTCCTGCAATTAGAGCTTTTAGCACACTCTATTATTCCTGATTTCTCTCATAATAGGTAGCTCTTCTATAATTAACTTCCTACTGTTTTTGAATGAGTGGAAAACTATTTGCTGAAGGCGAAGTCTTGATAACATTCACACAAATATGTGTGCTTCCCTGACATATGCTGTTCTTAAAATCAGCTGCTATCTTTGTATGCATCCCATATACCAAACCCTTGCAGGAATATTCTAAAGAGTCACCTACTCACTGTCTGCCGATTACCTTGTAGAATGTGTATTATTAATGTCAGCAATTGCTTTCTGACCTCCTTGCCATGATCCATTTTCATCCATTAAGGCATTACATTATTCACTTTAGTAAACCATGAATCATAAATGAAATATTGATTTAAAAAATTATAAGCTGCTTTACATTTAAAAAAAATTTCTATAAAACGAAGCTTCAAAACTGAAAAATGCATACAATTTAAAAGGCACACTGCAGTACAAAGACTTGTGCAGTGATCAAATAAATTTGGTCATGTTTATTTTTATGAGAACTTTATTTTTAAGATTTTAAAATTGTGTGTTCCTTGGATTTATCCCCACTTTATTGCATACATTTGGATAAACTTAGATCTTTTACTAAAACAAATAAAAGTATGTTTTGAAAACCCTCTTTCTTAGTGCTCAATGAGAAATTTAGGTCTCAGTTTCAGAAATGAAAATGAAGACCATTCAGTAGGGGGATTCTAGGGTAACTTACTACCATCAAATATTTTGTAGGGTCTTTCAGTAATATTCATTTTCTTTATGGGAAATTTAATCTTCTGTGACAAGTGATACTTCACAAGATTCATAGATCCAAAAGTAGTGTGTTTTTACTAAACTTACCAAATTCAGTTACTCTTCAATAGCATTCACCAATTAAACACATATTTGGTTAAATTTGCCTGGTATATTTTCACTGTTCTGATGGCAATCAGTTACTCTTGTAAACTGGTCACACAGGTGAAAAGTGAGATATTAGGTACAGAAGTATAAACTTGTCTCTCTAAATGGAATAATGTGAGAAAAACAGTTAAATCCATCATGATAGATCATCTGTTTTGGGCAAGACTTCACCTCTATCATCTGGGAAGGATTATGGTTTATGCAAAGGAGAGTTAGCTTTGTCTTTACAACTGTAAAATCCAGTGCTGAAAAGCTGAATCTCTGAAATTCAGGGATGCTAACTGAAAGGACAGGGTGGTAAACTGCTATTTTCTGGCCTCCCTTTTAAAGCATGGAGATCCTCGAGTACCTGAACAAAAAATGGCTATCTCAAGGTAAAACATTCTTATGGGGAAAACAGATCTATCTATGTCTACATCTATTAAGTATATTATATTCCACCATTCACAAAAGAAGTACATGTGATACCAGCTGAGCTGAGCTCAACCAGTGAATGAATCATGAGATAGATGTCCATGCCCTTATTACTGAAGTCTCAGCAAATGCAAAGTAAATGAATACATTGACTCATATGCTACAGACCAGTGAGGACCTCTGTGTTCTGACACATCATTGCCATTTGTTTTCTAAGCATGTCACTTCCCATGTAAGAGGTAAACTCGAGGTTTGAATATCAATATAGCATGGACAAGGCCCTAGGTTAGTTGTCCAAGGACAAAGAATCAGGAAAAAAGTATTATATTAAGATATTCTTTGACTTAAAATTTCTGACAGTTCTTACCTCTCCTTGGTGAAGTATATACCATCATAACATGTTTCTGTGGCTAAGTGACAGCGAAGATGCCACGAAGTTAATGACAGAGTAAAGGGAAAGAGATAGAAAGAAAGAAGAAAAAGAGAGACAGCCACAAAAAAAGAGAAAGAGATAAACACAGGAAAAGAGAGGGGGGAAAATGAATACTACTATGCACCTATTAGAATGGCCAAAATCTAGAACACTGACAACGCCAAATGATAACAAGGACGTGAAGCAACAGAAATGCTCACTTATTGCTAGTGGGAATGTGAAACGGTACAGCCACTTTGGAGGACAGCTTGTCAGTCTTATAAATCTAAACATACTCTTACCACATGATCCAGCAATAACTGAGCTCTTTGGCATTGACCTAAAGGCGTTGAAAACTGACGTCCATTCAAGAACCTGCTCTTGAGTGCTTATGACAGCTTTATTCAAAATTGTCAAAACTTGGAAGCAACAAAGATGTTCAACCTTCCACAGGTGAATGGATACATAAACTGTGGTATATCCAGGCAACAAAACATTATTAAGCACTAAAAAGAAATGAGCAATCAAACCATGAAAAGATGTGAAGGAAACTTAAATGCATGTAATTAAGTAAGAAGAGACAATCTGTAAGGATAACATACTGTGTGATTGCACTCATGTGGCATTCTAGTAAGTCAAAACTGCAGAAAAGGCAAAAGAGTGGTTGCCAGAGGTTACATGGTGGGGGGTAAATAGGAGAAGCCCAAAGGATTTTAGGGCAGTGAAAATACTCTGTATAATACTATAATGGTGCTTGCATGTCATTATACATTTATCTCGACATGTAGAAAGCACAACACCAAGAGTGAACCCTGACGTAAATTAAGAACTTTGGGTGGTTAGGATGTCAGTGTAAGTTCATCATTTGCAACAAATGAACCACTTTGGTGACGGGTTTTTGTAAACATATATATTTAACATTTGGAGGTACATAGTAGGTTTATATATTTATGGGACATATGGGATATTTTTATACAGGCATACAATGTATAGTAATCACATCAGGGTAAATGGGTCATCCTTACCTCAAGAATTTCTCTTTTGTGCTACAAAGAATCTAATTATACTCTTTTAGTTATTTTTAAACGTTCAATTAAATTATTATTGACCCTAGTCACCGTGTCGTGCTACCAAACAATCTTCTGTGGGAGGCTGTGTGTATGAAGGAGCAGGAACTTTACGGGAACTCTCTGAACTTCTCAATTTTGCTGTGAAAAAGAAGAAGGAAGCACAGGAGGAAACAAGAATAGAGAGAGACGGCTTGATGGGATGAGTGCAGAGAGTGTGAGTAACCATCCTCATGCCTGGAATGGATAGAGGTGTGGAGAAATACTTGCGGATTAAGACTCAGTGGATGGAGAGCAGGCTTCAGCTAGTCCATGTGGAAGGGGTGTGAAACAGAGCCTCCAGTGTGTAACCTGCCACTCGTGCCGCTAGAATGCTCACTCTGCAAGAGGACTAAGGGCTGGGTTCAGGACTGAAACTGTCCTGACAGCAGAGAAGAATGCAGCCATACTCACTGCAGGGCAGCATCTCTGAATTTAAGTAGACCCTTTGTGATGGACTGAATGTTTGTGTCTGCCTCAAATTCATATGTTGAAATCCTAATCCCCAATGTGATGGTATTATGATATGGGATCCTTCTGAGATCATGAGTTCATGATGGTGGAACCCTCATAAATGGGACTGATGCCCTTATAAAAGAGACCCCAGAAGCTCTCTCACTCCTCCCACATGAGGATACAACCAGGAGGCAGCCATCTGCAACCCAGAAGCTGACTCTCACCAGAACTCAATCACACCGGCACCTTGATCTTGGATTTCCAGTATCCAGTACTGTGAAAAATAAATTTCTATTGTTTGTAAGCCACCCAGTCTATGATACATTGCTATGGCAGCCCGAATTGAGTCAACTCTCCTAGTCCATGGCCTGACCTCTCCTAGCTGTGTCCTGACCTTGCTCTATCTAACCAGGGATGGACCCCAGGCATTACTGGCCTTGGTGTGTATGTGACCCATGCTTCAAATAGCCAAGTGACAGTTCGGCCTCATTGAAAAATGCAAGAGGAAACAATCGGAAGCAGGTCATAATCTTACAAGAAGCCAGGGGAGTCTTTGACCATTAAATCAATCTGTGAAGTCAAGACTTTAGCCCTCTACCACAGCATAGACTGGTCAGAGCCTGCTTCCTAGGAGCTGTCTTTTCCTTAGCATTTCAGGATCTTTGATGAGCTCCAATTCAAATGTAGAAGTCTGGGTCTCAGATCGCCAATTATCACTCCTTCTTCTCATCCAAAACGATGCCAAATTCCCCCTCATCCTATGTCTTCCAACTCTGAAGAATTTCCTAACTGATCAACCCCCATAATCAACTCCAAATCCAACCCATGTACACAGATTTGTTCAGAGGGTGGAGGGTGGGAGGAGGGAGAAGATCAGAAAAATAATTAATGGGTACTAGGCTTAACACCTAGGAGATAAAATAATCTATACAACAAACCCCCATGACACACAAGTTTACCTATGTAACAAACTTGCACATGTACCCCTGAACTTAAAATAAGGTTTTTTTTTTGTTTTTTTTTTAAAGAAAAGCCATCTAGATTAAATGTCTTTTAGTTTGAACTTTTATGTTGGCTTGGATTTATTCCTCAAAATCCCCATGGCCAGGAAATTAATTATATCCCATGAGAATCCCATTCCATCTATAGTTGGCTCTAAGAAATGAATTGATTTTTATTTTTACTTTTGCCATCTCCCTGCTCTCTGGGGTTGTATAAAATAAATGTAGGACTTCTTTTGTTTTGAGAGTACCTCAGTATTTGACAGCAGTGGTCATGAGCACTCTTCTTGTTGCCCATTCCTGATCTCTTACCTCGGCTTCTGGTTGCCTTTGAGTTTTCATTATGACCTTTACTTACAAATTATGTTATTTATCCAATTTATTAATTTACATAAATAAAAAGTATATTTTTATAAAATTTTAAACAGTAGAGCCATATCTAGAATAAAATGCTAAAGTCCCCTTTTGTCACCTTATACCCCCCACTTCCCATGTTTCTCTTCAGAAGTAAACTTTTTAAATAGTTTGGTGTATATTCTCTCCGATTTTATTTTGTACATTCACATTCTATATGTGCATATACAAAAACAAACTGTAATTTGTCCTCGTTTCATACAAATGGAATTATATTACAGGTTTTATATCTCTCTATTCATTTATATACTTCCTTTTTTTCTTTTTTGAGACAGAGTCTCTCTCTGTCATTAGGCTGGAGTGTAGTGGCTCGATCTCGGTTCACTGCAACCTTCGCCTCTTGGATCCTAGCAATTCCCCTGCCTCAACCTCCCAAATTGCTGAGACTACAGGCATGTGAGACCACACCTGGCTTTTTTTTTTTTTTTTTTTTGGACTTTAGTAGAGACAAGGTTTCACCATGTTTGCCAGGATGGTTTCAATCTTCTGACCGCATGATCCACCCTCCTCGGCCACCCAAAGTGCTGAGATTATTGGTGTAATCCACTGCACCCAGCCTCATTTGTATATATCTATTAAGCACTAGCCTTAGAGATGTCACTCTAGCAGAACATACAGAGACATCTCATTTTATTTAATGGCTGCAAAAGTATTTCATAGTATGACTGCATTGTAATTTGACATTCCCCTATGGATAGCCATTAAGTGATTTTCAGTTTTTTACTACTGAACACAATGCTACAATAAACATTTCTGTGTATATATGTTTGTGCATATACCCTAATGTTTCTCATAGGATAGACTTTTACCAGTCGAATTGCTTAATAGGAACTATAAAGTAAGTACTATTAATTGTTTAATAGAAAGATAAAGACACTGAATTTTTTCATAGAGTCAATCATAGTCTCCTTCTATTATTTCCATCGTCTTCAGGCTGTGCTGATTTGAAAATCCATCAGCAGCACATACATTCGTCCATTTCACATGACAGCATATCTTAGCCTAAGGTGACTGATGCAGATAATGGTACTCAGAGCAGGATGCCTGGATTAAAACAGAACGCAAGATGTATGGCACTGGCTTAAGGGCGAGACAACAGAGCTGCAACATGTTGCAGCTGAAAAGATGGTAATTCACATTATGCAGTGGTGAAACCGCCAATAAAACTTTTCCCTGGCAACTTGCAAAACAGATAATATACCAAATGAACTGATGACTTTCAGCAAAGTAACCGGGCAGCAGTATGTTGTTAGCAAGTGTTGGTTGTTCTTGGCCATATTTGCCAGAGCATTGGAATAAAGAGATTAACTTTTAAAAGAATTACCCCTTTACAGAGATTAAAGGAATTAGAGTCTAGAAATTCCAGGATGGCAAATTGAAAGATGTCAATGTTACTCCTCCGCAATTCTTTGAACAAGAAAGGACAATTAATATTTAGCCTTGTCCAGTAGCAATAAATACTTAGAGCTCTGAGACGAGCCACTGAGAGGCTTAAGAGGATGAGAGCCAATATCCTTTACACAGTACTCCTTTAAAAATGCCTACACTGAACATAAGCATGGCTAAACAATCAGACAACACCAAAGCAATCAATATTCAACGAAACCACTGACCCATACTCCTCAAAAATATCAGTGTCATGCAAGACAAAGACAGGCACTAAAAATACATGACAACTAAATGCAGTCTGGGGTCCTGAGCTAGAACAGCCAATAGAACTATTGGGATAATTGAATCAATTTTAATATGGCTTATGTATTAGATAAGAATGTTATATCAATGTTAAGTTATCTGAATTTGATTATTATAATGTGGTTACATAAAAGTATGTCCTCATTACATGCTGAAATATTTAGGATTTAATATAATCCCTCTAACTTACTGTCAAGTGGTTCAGCAATAATTCTGTGTGTGTGTGTGTGTGTGTGTAAAGAAGGCCAGAAAGAAAGAGAAAAATCTAAAAAGAGGGAAAGAATGTAAATGTGGAGAAATACGAGTAATTTGGTGAAGAGGACAAGAATATATGGGAATTATACTATTCTTACTACTTTTGTATATATCTGAAATTTTTCAAAGAAAAGTTGAAAAAAATAAACCTTGGAACAAGATCACAATATCTTAGTCCTGATAGCGTTGAAGTTAAAACCTTTGAATAAGGTAGCACTCAATACATCATTCAGGTTATGAGAATAAAGGTGTGATTCTTCCACAAAAGTCAAATGGGCTTAAGATATTTATGTCTCAAAAATAACTGGGGGAGCCAAGAAGAATCAAACAGATAAAAACCAACTAAGTTTTTAGTGAATGCTATTGTCATGGAACCACTAGCCTTGACTAAAAGACTTTGACTAATCAAAACTAAGAACAATCATTGCTCCCAACCCTCATGCAGAAGAAGCAGGCAGAGAAAGATGCTCAGCTTCCAAGGAGGGCACATTTGCCCGTGCTTTTTCTCAGACAAGGTCAAGAAGAATAGTGGAAAAGTCAGGACCTCCTGGCTTTAGCACTGGGGACAGTGCTAAGAAGTTGGAAGACAATGGACTTGGAGCAGAACCTGGGTCCAAAGGAAAAAGATTCACCCCGGAATCAGAGTCCTTAGAATATTTGCACAATGTGATTTCAGAATTGCTATGGAAGACTAATTGCTGTGAGCCTTGTTCTTTCTGAATGTGGGGTCAATGGGAGTTAAGTTCTTGTCCCATTATTGCCTGCTGACTTTTAGATGTATAATGTGTCCTTTTACTTCATGGAACTCTTTTCTTTTCTTTCTTTTCTTTTTTTTTTTTTTTTTTTTGAGACGGAGTCTTGCTCTGTCGCCAGGCTGGAGTGCAGTGGCACAATCTTGGCTCACTGCAGCCTCCGCCTCCTGGGTTCAAGCGATTCTTCTGTCTCATCCTCCTGAGTAGCTGGGACCACAGGCACGTGGCCACCACACCCGGCTAATTTTTCTGTATTTTTAGTAGAGGCAGAGTTTCACAGTATTGGCCAGGATGGTCAAGATCTCTTGACCTTGTAATCTGCCCGCCTCGGCCTCCCAAAGTGCTGGGATTACAGGTGTGAGCCATGGCACCCGGCCTACTTCACAGGACTCTTGATCCAGAGAAAACACAAGAGAAAAAAATACATGAAATCCTAAACTTTGAACCTAATAGAGTGATCGCCTGGGAGTTTGGAGTTTTTCTCTGGGGAAAAAGGCAACGTGTGGATTTTATGTGAGAAAGAGAAGGCAATAAAGTCTGTTACACTGTATTATATTGAAAATCTTGGCAGAGCCGCCCTCTAAGAAAATTACAGATCCACCCCTATTAAGGTCAGGCTTTGCCATCTGACTTCCTTTGGTACCTGAAATATGAGCAGAAGTGATATGTACTGTTTCTGAATGGAAATCTTAACAGCTATGATCCCCTTTGCCACGCTCTCCTTTTACTCTTCTATGAGACCACAATGTCTGAGGTAGAGGCTGCTACATCAGTCTTAACTGAAGTGAATAAAGGAGACATGGGAAAATTCCCAATCAAATCATGACATATACGTAATTTAAGAAAGAAATAAGCTCTGGACATTTTGAAAAAGAGATTGTAGGGATTGCTTATTATCATATGATAACTTAGGATAGGTTGATTAATACAGGAATTAGTAAAATAAAATTTTGCTCTAAGCTATTTACAAATAGCACACCCGGAAGATAAAGATACAGGAAAGGTGAAAGTGAAAGGATGGGGGCTGGGCACGATGGCTCACACTTGTAATGCCAGCATTTTGGTAGACAGAGGCAGGCAAATCACTTGAAGTCAGGAGTTCAAGACTAGCCTGGCCAACGTGGTGAAACCCCTTCTCTACTAAAAATACAAAAATTAGCCAGGAGTAGTGGCACGTGCCTGTAATTCCAGCTATACCACAGACCAAGGCAGGAGAATCATTTTAACATATGGAGATCACACCTCTGCACTCCAGCCTGGGTGACAGAGTGAGATTCCACCTCAAAAAATAAGTAAAGAAATAAATGGATAAAAAATAATAAACCAAAATAAAATTGTGGTAACTGCATATTAATACAGATGTTAATCAGGCTAAATAGACTTTAGGACAAAAAGTGTTAACAGGAATAGAGTGTTTTCCACATGATGATAAAGGTTTTAATTTACAAAAAGATGTAACGGTTCTTATTATGTATGTACTTCATACCGTAGCCTCAAAAATAGAAATCAAAGACTGATAAAACTACTGGGAGAATCTGAAGAACCTCCATCTTACTGAGATATTTAAACACACTTTTCTCAATTACTGATAGAATTAGTAGAAAAAATTAATTTATAGGCCAGGCGCGGTGGCTCACGCCTGTAATCCCAACATTTTGGGGGGCCAAGGCAGGCAGATTACGAGGTCAAGAGATCGAGACCAACCTGCCAACATGGTGAAATCCCATAGCTACCAAAATTACAAAATTTAGTTGGGCGTGGTGGTGTGCACCTGTAGTTCCAGCTACTCGGGAGGCTGAGGCAGGAGAATTGCTTGAACCTAGGAGGCAGAGGTTGCAGTGAGCCAAGATCGTGCCACTGCACTCCAGCCTGGCAATGGAGCAAGACTCTGTCTCAAAAAAAATTAATTTATAGAAAATACAGAAGAAATAAAATAAACATTTTTGTCAAGCAATGAGGACATTTACAAAAATTGATCACATTTGGCTGTAAAGCATATTTCAACAAAATATAAAGAACTGATGTCAGATAGATCATACATTCTGATACAATGCATTTTAGAAACTGAGTTAGTCTATTTGCAGTGCAAGAGCTGTCTGAAGCTGGGTAATATATAAAGAAAAGGGGCTTATTTGACTCATTGTTCTGCAGGCTGTACAAGAAGCATGGTGCATCAGCATCTGCTTCTGATAAGGACCTCAGGCTGCTTGCACTTATGGCAGAAGGCGAAGGACAGCCAACTTGTCACATGACAAGAAAGAGCCAAGAGACAAGAGAGGGAAGATGCCAGGCTCTGTTAAACAAGCAGCTCTCACAAGAAATAATAAGAGCAGGAACTCACTCATTAGGAGGACAGGGCACGAAGCCATTCATGAGGGATCTACCCCCACCCTAACACCTCCCAGTCAGCCCCACCTCTCACACTGGAGACTGAATTTCAGTGTAAGATTTGGAGGGGACAGATATCCAAACTATGTCAGAAGTCAACACCAAAGAAAGAAAAGAATCTTCATATACTTGGAAACTTAAAATACACTTCCTGTGTATTCTTGGGTCAAAGGAAAAATAAAAATGGAAACAAAAATGCCTAAATCTAAATGACAAAATAGTACCTTTGAAGCACGTGGAGTAGAGTAACAACTGTGCTTTGAGGCCAATTTATGACTTAAAATGCTAATTTCTGAAAAGTAAAAAGGATAAAAATTAACAAAGCATAAACTTACTAAATTAGAAAAAAACAACTGAATAAATGGAAAGTAAATTAAATTAAATAAAAAGGATCAACAAAGCCAAAAGGTGGTTATTTGAGAAATCTAATGAATTTGACATAACTCTGGTGATAATCACCAAGAAAACACAGAAAGAACCCAAATAAACACTATTAGGAGTAAAGATTTAATTCATGCCAGCAAAGTTGAAGCTTGAATTCCAATTTGCAGATTCCAAAAAAAAATCACTTCAACTACTGGAATTAAGAAGAAATAGAAAGGCTGATAGTCCCTAATGAACTACAGAAATTGAATTGGTAGTTAACTTACCATAAACAGAATACCAGGTTCAGATGGTATTCCAAGATTGAGACTTCCAAGCAAGTCTCAATCTTTCAAGGAAAAATTATTTCAAACTTATACAAACTATTCTATGAGGTCAGTGTAAAACTGACTTCTTGAAAAAGAGAATAGCATTAGAAAGAAATATTACAGGTTGATTTTGCACATAAATATAAATGCAAACATACTAAACAAAATATCAGCAAATTGAAATCAGCACCATAGAAGAAAATAAAATACGGTCAGACAGTCAGAGTTCTTGTAGTAATTCAAGCAGTTTCACATAGAAAAAAAATCTACAGATACAAATGCAGAAGGAACAGCACAATTAGAAAATCACCATTGCGCAACTCCTAATGAAATAATGGAGCTCAGCAATAATCATCAATAGACACTAAAACCATTAGGTAGGTGAAAGATTGATGGGAAGGTTTTAATGGAAGGAAGAAGATGATACCATCTAAACCCACTGATCAATCTTAGTTTGACTTAAAGTGGGGCAACAGGATGTGACAGGAGGTACATAGCCTTACCTGGGAAGTATTTTAACGAAATGGAACCTAGGACATTGCATTTTACTATCAATTTACAGGAAGTACAAGAGAAAAGCAAGGTAAGTGACAATACAAAGAAGTAATCAGCCAAATCCCTGACCTACAAGTCAGTGACATACAGAGTGAAAGGAATATTTTCATAAAATCCAAAAAGCAACAAAATCAAATAAAAATGTCCTTCAGATGCATTCTGAAATATTTATGGGTGAAATGGCATAACCTTCAACTCAACATACTCAAATAGTGGATAGTGAGAATGCAGGAGAAAGGGAATAATTGAAACAAGATTAACAAAATATTGGTATTGGCTGTCTGTCACTAGACCATAGATACTTGGGGGTTGATTGCACTATGATATTTTCACATACTTTTGGAAATTTCTAAACTAGAAAATTTTTTAATGTAATTAATGAGAGACACAGATTAAGTAAGGGAAAAATATAAACCAAGAAACACCAAACCACGTTTGCTAAAGCCAAAATCCAAGCATGGTAAAATAATTTTAGCACATTAAGTGTAGCGAGGATACTCTTTATACATAAAGGGTGTGTATAAAAAACAGAAACTACATCTAACCACATAATGCTAAAATGTGAGTGATCCCCTTAAAATAGGAACAAGCTTAAAAGGTCCATTATCACCACTTCTATTCAAGTTTTTTTGTATGTCTTATTTAGAACAAAACATATATCAACACACATGCATACCCAACATCATGACCAAACAAACAGATACATACATACATACATAGTTTTAAAATAAAGGCATAAGTAAGGACTTGGAAGAAAGAAACAAAACTTATTGTCTAGAAATTCTGACAATCTACACATAAAATTCTCCCAAATCAGTAGATACATTGTTATAATTGATGCAAGAGAGCTTATCAAAATGGCTTGTAAGATCAATATACTAAAATTCATTGCATATTCTATAGACCACAACAATTTAAAATGTGATTTTAAAATATCACTTGTAATAGCAATATATACATACATCTCTCCTAATAATGAATTTAACAAGATGTATGTAAGATTTGCATGAAAATGCTTATAAAATTCTACTGAGCGACATTAAAAATGACCACGCTAAAATGTTAGTGATCCCCTTAAAATAGGAACAAAATAAGAATGTCTATTATCACCACTTCTATTCAAAGGGTTTTTGTATGACTTAGTTAGAACAAAAACATAACAACTAAAATTCATTGCATATTCTATAGACCATAACAATTTAAAATGTGATTTTAAAATATATATACCCGACATCATGACCAAACAAACATTAAATATCCCGTGTTCATGAATACAACATTTCAAGATCATAAAGATGTCACTTTTCCCCAAATTAATCTATTGATTTAACGTAATTTTAACCTAAATATCAATAACTTTCAAGGAATTTACCAAACTGACTTGTAAAACTATTCAGTCACAAGAACAGATTCTAAATAAGAATAAAGTGGGGAAAGTTGCTATACCAGATAAAAGACCCTGTAAAGCTACAGTCATGTGATACGGTCACAGGGATAGAGAAACTGACCATGAAACATGATACTGAAACCAGAAACATGCAGGGTAATTTGATAAATATGTGAAGTGCAGATAACTAAAGAAATGCTTATAAAAGAATTGGTTATCCATGTAGAAAAAAAGAAACTGCACTTTAAGTTTATCCCATGCACTGAATGAAATTTCAATATGAATGAAATATCAATGAAGATATTAATTTTCACTGGATTTAAGTCAAAATATAAAGAAAAAAACACTTTCATGAGAAGATAGAGGCAAATATTTTTATAATCTTAGGATAAGGAAAAACTATTTAACAGTAAACTGAAACATTAACCTTAAACATATTTAATAAATTCCACCACATTAATACTAAAAATTTCTATTTATCAAAAAATATAGTCAAAAAACAAGTCATAAAAGGGGTAGTTATCTTTGCCACATATAACACTTGAATATATAACCAGGCAGAGGATCCTGTAAATGAATACAAAAAGGATGAACAAACCCAACAGAATGGTACTTCTCAAACTTTGATAAATGTACAAATCACCTGGGAATCTTGTTAAACTGAAGAAGCTGACTCTGGAATAGAGTCTGAGATCCTGCCTTTCTCACAAGCTCAGGTAAGGCCGTCGCAGCTGGTTGCAGTCAACACTTTAAATCGCAAGGCAACAGGAAAGTCAGCGGAGGACCTGAACAAGAATTTCATGGGAGAAAGAACCACACCTGGTTAATTTTTAAAAAATGAAACGGTGCTTAATTTCACTAGTAATCAGAAGAATGATATTGTAAACGTCAAAATTCTGACAATTCCAAGTCTAGGTGAAGATACGAATTAACAGAAACTTGTACACAACTTTTTTTGTTTAATTAACACAGCCACTTTGTTTATAGAACTAAAGAATCATTCATTCTATAATAATAGTTCTACACACATGCACACCCCAAATCATGGCCAAACAGATACATACATATATAGTTGTAAACTAAGGCATAAGTAAGGGCTTGGAAGGAAGAAACAAAATTTGTTATCTAGAAATCCTGACAATCTACATATAAAATTTCCCCAAATCAGGAGATAAACTGTTAAAATTGATACGAGAGCTTATCAAAATGACCCATAAGATCAACATACAAAAATTCGTTATATACTGAATGTATATGTTCAGTATACACAGTATAATATGTAATTTTGTATGTACAACATAATTATAATATCAAAGTATTTAAATAATATTATAAAGCTTTACTTATGTTTCTATGCAGACACGGATGTATTTGTACAGATACACACATTGGTGTATATTGGTGTGTATGCCCATCTTAAGCAACCATGTAAAATATGTATGTAAAGTTAAAAAAAAAAGAGAAACACATTTGCATAATCTTACAGAAATTTAGATTAAAATACTTTTACATACTTTAGAAAGATGTATTTATATAATAATACATAGATAAAAATATAGATGTGTTTTCATAAACATTTACTAAAGAGATCTATCTCTTATCCTCAGGTAGAAACTGAAAAAGACATTGACTTATATGATACTTGTATAAATGTATACTGATACCAATGTTTGCACATTTTTAGAGATAACAGATATAGACATATACAAATATATTTACAAATACATATACAAATACATTTACACAACTAGATATGTAGACATATTTGCATAATTCTAAACAAGTTTTAAATCTAGACACATGTATATAATCCTACATGGTGTCAGATATATGTATTTATACATAATCCCAGATACATATAGGAGCTCAATTTACATAATTCTACATCAATGGACAGAGACACACAGACATTTTCATGATCACATAAAGAAACAGAAGCTAACACTTTAAATAATACTATACTATAACCCTAAACATATAAAATCACACATATGAAGTCATATCCTAAACATATGTGTTTAAATCCTAAACATGTAAAGTCACACTGATATACATAATTTTATAAACTTATGTGTTCTAAACAAATATAATTACTGATATAACAACATTTTTGTGATACTAAAGAGACACCTATGCATTTATATGCTGCTATACAGAGACTATTCATGTATTCATGTTCTATAAATTCAGATAAATCTACATAATTTGGTACAGATACAGAATTCATTACACAATCTTATGGAATGAGGGAAAGAAACATTTGAATCACCTTCTAAAAGTATGGACATATTTACATAATCTTAACAAGATGCCATTTTGCAAGTAAGCCATTTGCAGATATATTTCCATGATCCGCTATAGGAGTAGACTTATATATATGTCTATATTTTCTTGTATAAATAGATGTATATTTACACAAGCCCATACAGGATATTCTGTGCAGATATATTTACAAACTACTAGCTATTAAAAATACAGAGAGATACATTTGCATAATTTTATGGTGCAAAAGACAGACATATTCCTGCACACATATAAACATGTGTAGTCATATATAGTTAAGCATAATGTTAGATGTGAAATCAAAATAATATTTAGGTACAGATTTTTAAAATCCAATTAATTGCCCTACACAGTCACAAAATCTATATTAATAAGTCCTATGAAGCCATAGCCCTAAAATCCTACATATAATTCTGTAGTAAAATGGATCATGATCTAATTCAGATCCAGATGTATGCTTTTAATAATGTCCAAGTGGGCCGGGCGCGGTGGCTCAAGCCTGTAATCCCAGCACTTTGGGAGGCCGAGGCGGGTGGATCACGAGGTCAAGAGATCGAGACCATCCTGGTCAACATTGTGAAACCCTGTCTCTACTAAAAATACAAAAAATTAGCTGGGCACGGTGGCGCATGCCTGTAATCCCAGCTACTCGGGAGGCTGAGGCAGGAGAATTGCCTGAACCCAGGAGGCGGAGGTTGTGGTGAGCCGAGATTGCGCCATTGCACTCCAGCCTGGGTAACAAGAGTGAAGCTCCATCTCAAAAAAAAAATAAATAAATAAATAAATAATGTCCAAGTGTGGGACCCCAGTCTCATAAAGATGTACATCCTTCACTCTATCGCCATCTAAAACCATAATGGCAACCCTAACCTCAGCTCTTCCCCAACTTTAAATGCACTCCCAATGTCAAATCCATTCACTCACACATCCAGTCACACCCATAATCTAATCGTGTATTACTACTCCTGTATAAATCAACATCTTCCTATTGCTATATATGTAGACATGCATATACCTAGTCCTCCCTATACATAAACATATGTATATTGAATATGTTTACATATAGATGTCCTTAATCACACACACGCACGCACACACACACACACACACACACACACCTTATTCTGGATACAAACATATACATATACTTAGTCCCATATATACTTAATTTACTGTAACAATACTTTAGGTCATATTGTTGCTTAATCTTATAGATATACTTGGTTTTACACTTAATTCTATTTACACACACACATACACAGGATTTTTTCTTGTTTAAAGAGAGATATTCTTTATTTTACAATAATGAATTATATTTAAGCACAAGACATGACTGCAAATATCCTTAGTATTTAACATTGTATTAAAGATAGAGTGATTCATTCAATATTGTGTGAGTGCCTGCTGTGTACTATGTACTGTATTGGAGATAGGAAATACAATAATAAGCATCTTAGAATCTGCTCTCTAACAGAAAAGAAAGACAAAATTAGCTGAACACAAAATAACGGCAAGCTATTATAAAGGTTGTGTTGAAAACAAGCTTGAGATAGAGGAGACAGGGGGACTTTCATTTTTTAATTGCATTTTAGGTTTTGGGGTACATGTGAAGAACATGCAAGATTGTTGCATAGGTACACACGTGGCAGTGTGATTTGCTGCCTTCCTCCCCATCACCTATATCTGGCATTTCTCCCCATGCTATCTCTCCCCAACTCCCCACCCCCTGCTGTCCCTTCCTTATTTCCCCCCAACAGACCCCAGTGTGTAGCGCTCCCCTCCGTGTCCATGTGTTCTCATTGTTCAACACCTGCCTATGAGTGAGAACATGCGGTGTTTGATTTTCTGCTCTTGTGTCAGTTTGCTGAGAATGATGGTACGAATGTTCACTGCAGCACAGTTTACAATAGCAAAGACCTGGAACCAACCCAAATGCCCATCTATGATAGACTGGACAGGGAAAACGTGGCACGTATACACCATGGAATATTATGCAGCCATCAAAAACGATGAGTTTGTGTCTTTTGTAGGGACATGGATGAACCTGGAAACCATCATTCTCAGCAAACTGACAGAAGAGAGGGGGACTTTTGTTATCTGGTGATACTGTTCAGCTGTGTGTCTCCACCCAAAATCTCATCTCGAATTGTAATCCCCACAAGGGTCAAAGGAGGGAGCTGATTGGATCACGGGGCAGTTTCCCCCATGCTGTTCTCCTGATAGTGAGTTCTCATGAGATCTGATGGTTTTTGTAAGTGTTTGGAAGTTCCTTCTTCACTCTTCTCCTGCTGCCTTATGAAGAATGTGTTTGCTTTCCCTTCGCCTTCTCCCATGATTGAAGGTTTCTGTGGCCTCCCCTGCCATGTGGAACTGTGAGTCAATTAAACCTCTTTCCTTTATAAACTACCCAGTCTCTGGTATTTCTGTACAGCAGTGTGAAAATGAACTAATACAGATAGGAGGATCAGAAAGCCTTCTTTGAGAAACATTTAAGCTCAGACCTAAGAATTACAAGGATCTAGCTATAGGAAGAGTAAAGTAAAGCATATTCCAGGTATAGGGAAATGCAAAAACAAAGGCCCAAAGGTCAAAAAAAGTTGCAGTATTAAAATTTAAAGATTCATATGACTGGAACATGGTGAGCAAAATAGAAGCGGTGAAATTGATAAAGATGAGAAGGTGTTAGATCATAAACAGCCTGTATGTCTTTGGATTCTAAATGTATTAGAAAGTGATTGACAGACTAAGTAGAGGAATGACATAATACTATTCCTGATTTAGGAATATCACCTTCATTCTTTGGAGATCAGACTGAGAAACCCGAAGTAGACATGGGGATGGCAGTTTAGAGGCAGTTGAAAGTCATCCAGATGAGAGATGATGCCTGCTGTTAGGGACTGAATTTTTTTCTCAAAATTTACATATTGGAGTTCTAACCCCCAGAAACTCAGAATGTAACCTTATTTGGAGATAGGGTTTTTTACAGAGGTGACCAAGTTAAAATGAGGTCATGAGGATGGGTCCTAATTGTCCCTATAGGAGGGGAAATATGCAGATGTACACTTGCAATGAGAAGATTAAGTAAAGACGAAGGAGAAGAGAGACACATACAAGCCAGGAAGAAAGACCTGGAACAGATCCTTCTGCCCAGTCCTCAGAGGAAGCCAACCCTGCTGACTCCTTGATCTTGAGCTTCCAGCCTCCTCTTAAAAGGAGACATTTCTGTCTTTAAAGCCGCTCAGCCATTTGCTTTGTCATGGAGACCCCAAGAAACCAGTACAGTGGCCTAGACCAAGATGGGGCAGTAAAGATGCTGAAAAGTAGCTAAACCCACATGCCTTTGGATACAGGATGACAGATGTCCTAGTGGATTATCCAATGGTCATAATACAATGAAATAAGAGATGTCAGCATTGGAAAGGAAGAAACAAACTGTCACTACTTGCATGGGACACCGCTATTGGTCTAGAATCTCCCCAAGAACTGTAAAATGGCTGGGTGTAAGACCACAATTATGGCTTTCTTTAGCCATCTCATTTAATGTTTTCTGTTAACCAATTGGAAGACCCAGGAGCAACATTAGAACTGTCTTTAAAGATCTAAGGGGCCGCCATGGGGATTAGGAATTTTTTTTTTTTTTTTGAGACGGAGTTTCGCTCTTGTTGCCCAGGCCTGAGTGCAATGGCGCGATCTCGGCTCACCACAACCTCCGCCTCCTGGGTTCAGGCAATTCTCCTGCCTCAGCCTCCTGAGTAGCTGGGATTACAGGCACGCGCCACCATGCCCAGCTAATTTTTTTTTTGTATTTTTAGTAGAGACGGGGTTTCACCATGTTGACCAGGATGGTCTCGATTTCTTGACCTCGTGATCCACCTGCCTTGGCCTCCAAAAGTGCTGGGATTACAGGCGTGAGCCAGGCGCCTGGCGGGGATTAGGAAATTGACTTGCTTTGGGAGGCTTCAGAAATGAACAGGAAAACTGGTGGAAACAACAGTGAGGCTCAAAAGAAAACAACACCAACAACAAAGCTGTGACGTGAAACAATGGAAACCAAGGCTAACCCAAGGCTTTCCTTGGTAATGAGCCTCCTGCCTGTGAGAATACTTCATCAAATGCTGTGAGACCAGAGCGGCGGCTATTTAAAAGGAGAAGAACTCTTCTTTGGAAGGAAATGGAGATTAAATGACCTCTGAAGTTCCCTCCAGTTCTGATTCAGTGATTCCAGGAAATGCACTGATTTGTTATTGTAACTTGGTAGCTTATGTAATACCTTGTGGATTCTAAATGCCGATGCAGGAAAACCAGCCCTGGCCCTGGCTATTTGCTCTGTATTAGTGAATGTGGTATAACTACAACTCACTTAAGGCTCTCCCTGATTAATGAATCCACCAGATCCAGTTGGTGGCTTTGTTCATTCTCTTGTATTTGGTTGTAAGCCAAACACACAGATCGTCTCACCTTATTCTAGGTCAACTGATGTAGAAGCTAAATATCCTTGAAATCATTGCAAACGTTTATCAAATGCTTAGTTTCTACTCAGCAACATTTCCCACATGTTTCCATTTTCTATTGAGACTCAAGTTACTCTATAGCTGGTTTGTTCCCAGATTTCATTACTGAGCAAAGCAGTCCCAAAGAGCATGTGAAATTGCTCTATACCTAGCCTTCTGTAAAGGTTTGGTATGGGCTGTGGTTCATGCGCCAGTCAACATTTGTAAAACCTTTCGAGACTTCTCTTGTGGTATTTCTTGCCAGGAAATTGCTTGATTGATAGACACCTGATGTTTGTGATTAGCAAGAATAAGCTTTCTTAAAGCTGGTGTGTTTGTGTTTGTGTGTGTGTGTGTGTGTCTGTGTATGTCTGTGTGTACATGTGTCTGTGAGTGTGCGTGTTTTTACATTTTTTTCAGTTTCAAGATATTTACAAAGCATTCTTTGCACTGCCCATAAAAATGCAAAATAAAGTTTTCCTGACATCCTGTACAAGCTTGTAAAAGAAATGTTGCAGCCATGTGAACAGCCTGCATCTCCATTCTGCAATTACAGTTTGCAGTAACTCTGTAACTCTGGAAGTCCTCGGCCAAGAAAGTATTATGAGCTGATCTGCAGTGCTCTGATACTTCAGCAGTGGAAAAGCAGTTGCCCGAGTGCCAATTTGCAAAATCCCAGCCCAGCTCAAGCCAGACAGGGGAAACAGATTTCAGTGGCCATATGTGCAATTATTATTCATCCCCATGATGACTGAATAAAGAAACGTTTTGGCCTGTCTGGACCCCAATGTGCCCAAGCCAGGGAAGGCTGATGACACTTAACCCGCACACAGATGCTTATTCCACCTGCTTCCAGAACCCAGATCCAGAACTACCCCCAGAGAGAGGGGCACTATTAGGAGGTCTTAGGCCAGGATCACAAGATAAATGTGTCACCTAAACATGTGTGACTGAAATGGATAAACATGGCCATTTCCATTGACAGTGTGTTCTTAGCTTACTTCCCCCTTCCCCCTTCTGTCTGAAACTCTGGGTTTTCATCTGACCATGGTTATCTCTGTCTCCCTAAACTTGTAATCCTGCTCCTCTGTGGCAGAAATACATGGACCATTGGTCCCTAGTTCTTCCATTAAGGCAGAAAACTGTTTTCAGTGGGAACATTCAGTGAGAAGAGTCTCGCTGATTTCATACAAATTGTTTAAAACAACAACAACAACACAAACCAAAGAGCCAAATTGAGGCATTATGGCTACTCCTGTCCAAATCTGGTTGAACATCAGGTATTTCCTGCTGTTCTCCTTGTCTGGTCTTGTGTTCAGAGACTAATAAAGCACCACAATTCCCCAGTTGTCATAGCTTTTCATTCCTGATGACTTTATCACATACACATATCACCCCAGATTCCCACAAGAATCCTCAAGCATGTCATATAACCATGAAAACATCCCTGATTCTGATCCTGCCAATCTACATTCGAAGTGGACATTTGACAACGCAAATTATGGGCAAGAACTGGCTCCAATAATAACCACAGCTGTGTAGTCATATGCAAATGACACATGATCCAAATTTGCAAAACCCAGAATCCCTGATTGAAGAAAAAAAAATCAAGGCACATTAACCAGGAAATTTGCATTCCAACTACTTGCTTATGTAACTGCTTATAATTCTAGAAGCATAGATACCTACAGTTACAGCCACCAGAAATATCTTCTGTTTTACAACATCTATTTATTTCCCACTCACCCATATGACTTAACCATTCATTCGTTCATTCACTCAATCGGCAAACACTGACTGATCCTATACCATGTCACAAGGATTATTCTAAGGAAATAAAAATATAAGATGAAAAAGAGGCAGAGGCCGCCTTAATGCACTAAGTCTGGCTTTTAAAAAGCTTCCAAATTAGCTAATCGGCAATAGGAATCATTTTCAATCAAATTCAATTATCTCAGTGCCTCAGCTGAATAAGAAGTCCAAATTCCCATGGAGAAAAGTTGTAAAAGATTCTCCTTGAAGGAGGATTCTGGCAGACTGCTGCAGGGAAGCCTGCAATTTAACACATGGTGGGTCTGAAGAAAAGAACAAAGATTCCAAATAAAGTCACTCCTTGGAGATCTCATGTCACTTAATGAAGGTATGGTTTTCAGAGGTAATACTCTAAAACTCAAAAAAAAGAAAAAATAGATCTTCTAAGGAACAGTGTTACTAGGCAGCAGCCCCAATGAGCGGTGGTACCTACAGGGACGGCATAATCTGATAGCTGACTCTTATTCCAGATATCAAAAAATTAAGAATTAGGAACGACAACAACAAAAGCCATTTGATTTTGCTTGATATCATTCCTTATTTTAAAAACAGAAATGACATATTTTCATCCTATTCTGTGCTAATAAAGAAAGATACTGCTGTTAAAAGACAAAGTGCTATAAATATTCCAGCCACTCAAATACATCACTACCTAAATCTGATGTGCTTACTTAACACACTGACTCCTGCTTGGGCTTGGAAGAAGCCTATTGGAAGAGGGGGTGGTGGATGCCCCAGGATCTTTTCATCTTATCAGAAACCTCCAGACTTGCCTTATGTGCCCACCTTCTCATCTCCCTCCCTTCCCACCCCCCACTCTGTCTTTATTTGTTTAATACAGAGTTGGCAAACTGCAGTCCTGGCCCACTGCCTAGCTTTGTACAACTTATGAACTAAGAATAGTTTTTACATTTTTAAATATTGAGAAAAAAAGATTATTTTGTGACACAGGAAAATTATGTAAAAGTTTTATTAGCACCCAGCTACCCCCATTTGTCGAAGTCTGCTTTTTTTGCATGCCACGAAGACTGGGTTGAGTAATTGTAACAGAGACCTTATGCTTCTCAAAACATAAACACGTACTGTCTGAGCTTTTACAGAAAAAAGTTTATTGATCTTACCGTATTTATTTTCTTGTGTTTGGTCTCACATGTTGGCTTTGTTTGAGTTTAGCCAGGTCTGTTTCACTTATCTGGCCCAAACTGAACTCATTTGTACTTTTTCTATCTCTCCCAGCATTGAACTTGCACAGCCAGTGCACTCTCCCCATTGGCTAAGCAACCAGTTGGCTGATCCATAGCGCTGTTCGTTCTGTCCCACCTTCCCCAGCCTGTAGGCTTTCTTTGTCTTAGTGACCCTCATCAAGGCTATTCTCAACATTTTATCTCTGGCACAATTGCTCTCCTCTCTAGAACACTATTAACTCTGGTCATGGTCCTCTCTGCAAAAGACTTAGTAGGTTTAATCCCAGGGGCTCTTGGCTTCAACATCCCCAACTCTCATCCTCCAGAAGGCTCACCCCAATGGAGATACATGGCCATTTCTTTGGACAATGTGATGATGTTGTCTCATTGCCTTTCCACCTGAAACTCTTGACTTCAGCCAGAAATTCTATGGGCTCCAATATTTTTTTCATTTCTCTAAATGTATTAGCACAACCAATCAGAACAAAACTCTATTTAGTTGGTGCAATTTTTTTTTCTATGATAAAAGTATTTGGAGGTTTTCATCACAGTAGTTCTATTAAAGCCATATGGTTAAGACACATCTATGACTAATGTTGTCAACATTCCTCCTGTCCCTCAAATTTGTTTTTGTAAACAATTTTTAATTTTCCATAGAAATGGATGAGATGGGAGGGTGCGGTGGGCAATGAATCAGAGCTGTCTATTTACAGTGCTTCCTGCAACTCTTTCCCAAACTCCTGGACTAAGAAATAGGTTTGACTTCCTTTTCTCCTTTTCCCCAGGCACGCTGTGTAGACAGGGACATTAACAAACCATGAAGGACCCAAGTGCAATTGCAGAGGTAGAAATAATAAAAGTGAAAGACCCTGATAATCTACCAGGGAATAAACTGAGTTTCTGGTATTTGAGGTAGTAGGGTAAGAAGAGGTGTGTTATATTCTTGAGAAGTTTTTCTGAGTTGTAATGATCTTTATTGTTTTTGCAGTTTAAAAAATCATTTATAAAACAAGCAAAGACTTATAATTTTAACTCCCCTGGATATGAATGTGAATAGGAGGGTGTCACTAAATTATAAAGATCTGGTCACTAGGTGGTCATTAGCTCTAGTCTCATTTATATCATAAAGGACTAACTTGTTTGGATCTCTGTGTTGGGAGTAATATTCGTTCATAGACTGGATATTCTCCCTTCATAAGGGAGCAATAGGAAACTGCAACTTTGACTTTGCAACAAAGTCAAGGGCACAGCAAAGACACCCAGATGACATGGACCTCTCTTCTCATCTCTGAATGTCCTGCTATCCTATTGAATGGTTTGCTATATTGTCAACTCTGAAAATACCAAACATACAATCAGTAATTCTTGGGCATTCCTGAATCTATGGGATCCTCATCTGGGGTTGGAAGCCAGTGAACCATGAAAAGTGATCCTCTGAAGTCTCTGGGAATCCTGAGTTATTGCAGACATAGGCGTCTGTGCACAGAGCATAACTTTCATATAAAGATCTATTATGGGAAGGGACTCAAGATGGCATGGTGAGAACAACCCAGGATTGAAGCTCTCGGTGAATGCGCGGAGAGGGTGAGTCAGGGCCGCATTTCCAGACAGATCTTTGTTGCCCACAGAACGGGGAAATTCCCAGGTATAAAAGAGACACAGGACACCAGGCAGAGGTTTTGGCTGGTGCAGCCGGCAGCTGGTGCAGCCGGCAGCCGGCACTGTAGCACAGCAGTGCTACACAGCGCTCCGCACAAAGCACACTGGTCCAGGTGCTCTGTTGAACCGGCAATCTGAGACTTGAGAGGGCTGAACTTGAGACTGAACGGGACTTGGACAGTGAGCCAGGCCAGGAGATTCCAGGGAAACAGCGTTTGGGGTAGCGCAGTGGGATAAACAAAACGACAATTCCAAATGCTCTGGATGGAGAGATTCCCTGCAGGCACAGCTGAACCCAGGATGGTGCAGCTCCATGGGGGAGGGGCATCTGCCATTACCGAGGCAATCAGCCCCTACTGAAGTACACACCCATTGCTGACGCAGCCTGCCGTAGCCGAGGCAACCCGCTACAACAGAGAGACTCCACCACAGAGCATAGCCCGTGGCAGCAGGGCGGAGACCGCAGCAGCAGGGCAGAGCCTGCAGCAACAGGGCGAACCTCACACCAGCGGGGCAGAGCCTCGGCAGGCAAATAGTGACTAGACTGCCTCCTAGCTAGGCAGGACAGCACAACGGACACTCACAAAGAAAGCCCCAACCCCGCCGAGACAGAGCATCTGAGAAAAAAAGGGTTTTTTTAATGAGTTCTGCTGCAGCAGAATTAAACGTAGCAGCCTAACAGCCCTGAATGAACAACAGAGCTCACAGCTCAGCACTTGAGCTCCTATAAAGTACAGACTGTCTCCTCAAGCAGCTCCCTGACCCCTTTATATCCACAAGACTGACATTTGGCAGGCATCATTCTGGGACAAAGATAGCAGAAAAAGAAACTGGTAGCATCCCTCACTGTTCCTCAGCTGCTATAGGTGCACCCCAGACAAGCAGGGCCTGGAGTGGACCTCAGCAGTCATACAGTGTAGGGGCTAGACTGGTAGAAGGAAAACCAAGTAACAGAAATACTTCATCTTCAACAATCTGGGCGTCCACGCAGAGACCCAATCGAAAAGTCAGCAACTACTCAGACAACAGGTGGATAAATCCACAAAGATGGGAAGAAATCAGCGTAAAAAGGAGGAAAACACCTGAAACCAGAACACCTCGCCTCCTAGAAAGGACCAAAACTCCTCACAAGAACTTTGCGAAGCATGCACAAGTTTCAACAGCCGAATTGACCAAGCAGAAGACAAAATATCAGAAGTCGAAGATAAACTCAATGAAATAAAATGAGAAACCAAGATCAGAGAAAAAAGCACAAAAAGGAAGGAACAAAGTCTCCAAGAAACATGGGACTATGTGAAGAGACCTAATCTACGTTTGATAGGTGTACCAGAATGTGACAAAGAGAATGAATCCAAGCTGGAAAATACTCTTCAGGATATCATCCAGGAAAATTTCCCCCACCTAGCAAGACAGGCATACACGCAAATGCAGGAAATACAGAGAACACCACAAAGATATTCCGCAAGAAGAGCAACCCCAAGGCACATAATCATCAGATACAACAAGGTTGAAATGAAGGAGAAAATACTAAGGGCAGCCAGAGAGAAAGGTCGGGTCACCCACAAAGGGAAGCCCATCAGACTCACAGCAGATCTCTCGGCAGAAACACTACAAGCCAGAAGAGAGTGGGGGCCAATATTTAACATCCTTAAAGAAAAGAACTTTCAACACAGAATTTCATATCCAGCCAAACTGAGCTTCAGAAGTGAAGGAAAAATAAAATCCTTTGCAAACAAGCAAGTACTCAGAGATTTTGTCACCACCAGGCCTGCTTTACAAGAGCTCCTGAAAGAGGCACTACACATAGAAAGGAACAACCAGTACCAGCCATTCCAAAATCACACTAAATGCTAAAGAGCATCAACATAATGAAGAATCTACAAAAACAAATGGGCAAAACAGCCAGCTACCATCAAAATGGCAGTATCAAATTCACACATAACAATATTAACCCTAAATGTAAATGGACTAAATGCACCAATCAAAAGACACAGACTGGCAAATTGGATAAAAATCCAAAACCCATCAGTGTGCTGTATCCAGGAAACCCATCTCACATGCAAGGATACACAAAGGCTCAAAATAAAGGGATGGAGGAAGATTTACCAAGCAAATGGAGAGCAAAAAAAAGCAGGAGTTGCAATTCTCATCTCTGATAAAATAGACTTTAAAGCAACAAAGATCAAAAGAGACAAAGAAGGCCATTACATAATGGTAAAAGGATCGATACAACAAGAAGAGCTAACGATCCTAAACATATATGGACCCAATACAGGAGCACCCAGATACATAAGGCAAGTTCTTAATGACTTACAAAGTGACTTAGACTCCCACGCAATAATAGTGGGAGACTTTAACACTCCACTGTCAATATTAGACAGATCAACCAGACAGAAAATCAACAAGGATATCCAGGGCTTGAACTCAGACCTGGAGCAAGCGAACCTGATAGACATTTACAGAACTCTCCACCCCAAATCCACAGACTATACATTCTTCTCAGCACCACATCACACCTACTCTAAAATTGACCATATAATTGGAAGTAAAGCACTCCTCAGCAAATGCAAAACAACTGAAATCATAACAAACAGTCTCCAGACCATAGTGCAATCAAGTTAGAACTCAGAATTCAGAAACCGACCCAGAACCGCACAGCTTCATGGAAACTGAACAACTGGCTCTTGAATGTTGACTGGATAAACAATGAAATGAAGGCAGAAATAAAGAAGTTCTTCAAAAACAATGAGAACGAAGACACAACATGCCAGAATCTCTGGGACACATTTAAAGCAGTCTCTAGAGGAAAATATATAGCAATAAGTGCCCATATGAGGAGAATGGAGAGATCCAAAATTGACACCCTATCGTCAAAATTGAAAGAGCTAGAGGAGCAAGATCAATAAAACTCAAAACCCAGCAGAAGACAAGAAATAACTAAGATCAGAGCTGAACTGAAGGAGATAGAGACATGAAAAACCCTTCAAAAAATCAATAAATCCAAGAGCTGGTTTATTGAAATGATCAACAAAATAGACAGACCACTAGCCAGATTGATTAAAAAGAAAGAGAACAACCAAATAGATGCAATAAAAAATGATAAAAGGGAAATCACCACAGATTCCACAGAAATTCAAACCATCATCAGAGAATATTACAAACAACTCTACGCACATAAACTAGTAAACCTGGAAGAAATGGATAAATTCCTGGACTCCTGTGTCCTCCCAAGCCTAAACCAGGAGGAAGCTGAAACTATGAATAAACCAATAACAAGGTCAGAAGTCAAGGCAGCAATTAAGAGCCTACCACACAAAAAAAGGCCAGGCCCAGATGTGTTCACAGCCGAATTCTACCAGACACACAAACAGGAGCCAGTACCTTTCCTTCTGAAACTATTCCAAATAATCCAAAAAGAGGGAATCCTTCCCAAATCATTTTATGAGGCCAATATCATCCTGTTACCAAAACCTGGCAGAGACCCAACAAGAAAAGAAAACTTCAGGCCAATATCCATGATGAACATAGATGCAAAAATCTTCAATAAAATATTGGCAGGCCGATTGCAACAGCAAATCAAAAAACTTATTCATCATGATCAAGTAGGATTCATCCCGGGGATGCAAGGCTGGTTCAACATACGCAAGTCTATCAACGTAATTCACCACATAAACAGAACCAAAAACAAAAACCACATGATTATCTCAATTGACGCAGAGAAGGCATTTGACAAAATTCAACAGCCCTTTATGCTAAAAACCCTCAATAAACTCGGTATCGATGGAACGTATCTCAAAGTAATAAAAGCTATTTATGACAAACCAACAGCCAGTATCATACTGAATGGGCAAAAACTGGAAGCATTCCCTTTGAAATCCGGCACTAGACAAGGATGCCCTCTTTCACCGCTCCTATTCAATATAGTACTGGAAGTTCTAGCCAGAGCAATCAGGCAAGAAAAAGAAATAAAGGGTATTCAAATAGGAAAGGAGGAAGCCAAATTGTCTCTATTTGCAGACGACATGATAGTATACCTAGAAGACCCTTCAGCCCAAAAACTCCTGAAACTGATAAGCAACTTCAGCAAAGTCTCAGGATATAAAATCAATGTGCAAAAATCACAAGCATTCCTCTACACCAATAACAGACTTAAAGAAAGCCAAATCAAGAACTAACTGCCATTCACAATTGCTACAAAAAGAATAAAATACCTAGGAATACAACTCACAAGGAATGTAAGGGACCTCTTCAAGGAAAACTACAAACCACTGCTCAACGAAATCAGAGAGGACACAAACAGATGGAGAAACATTCCATGTTCATGGTCAGGAAGAATTAATATTGTGAAAATGGCTAAACTGCCCAAAGTAATTTACAGAATCAACGCTATCCCTATCAAGCTACCATTGACTTTCTTCACAGAACTGGAAAAAACCACCATGAACTTCATATGGAACCAAAAGAGAGCCCACATAGCCAAGTCAATTCTAAGTAAAAAGAACACAGCGGGGGTCATCACACTACCGGATTTATAACTATACTACAAGGCTACAGTAATCAAAACAGCATGGTACTGGTACCAAAACAGAGATATAGACCAATGGAACAAAGCAGAGGCATCGGAGGCAACACAACATATCTACAACCATACAATCTTTGATAAACCTGACAAAAGCAAGCAATGGGGAAAGGATTCCCTGTTCAACAAATGGTGTTGGGAAAACTGGCTAGCCATGTGCAGAAAGCAGAAACTGGACCCCTTCCTGACACCTTACACTAAAATTAACTCCAGATGGATTAAAGATTTAAACATAATACCTGGCACGATAAAAACCCTAGAAGGAAATCTAAGCAAAACCATCCAGAACATAGGAGTAGGCAAGGACTTCATGAACAAAACACCAAAAGCATTGGCAACAAAAGCCAAAATAGACCAATGGGACCTAATCAAACTCCACAGCTTCTGCACAGCAAAAGAAACAGTCACTAGAGTGAATCAGCAACCAACAGAATGGGAAAAAATTTTTGCAGTTTACCCATCTGACAAAGGGCTGATATCCAGAATTTACAAAGAACTCAAACAGATTTACAGGAAAAAAGCAAACAAGCCCATTCAAAATTGGGCAAAGGATATGAACAGACACTTTACGAAAGAAGACATATATGAGGCCAACAATCATGAAAAAATGCTCATCATCACTGGTCATCAGAGAGATGCAAATCAAAACCACATTGAGATACCATCTCACGCCAGTTAGAATGGCGATCATTAAAAAATCTGGAGACAACAGATGCTGGAGAGGATGTGGAGAAAAAGGAACACTTTTACACTGTTGGTGGGAGTGTAAATTAGTTCAACCATTGTGGAAGACAGTGTGGCGATTCCTCAAGGCCTTAGAAATAGAAATTCCATTTGACCCAGCAATCCCATTACTGGGTATATATCCAAAAGACTATAAATCGTCCTACTATAAGGACACATGTACACGAATGTTCACTGCAGCACTGTTTACAATAGCAAAGACCTGGAATCAACCCAAATGCCCATAGATGATAGACTGGATTGGGAAAATGTGGCACATATACACCATGGAATATTATGCAGCAATCGGAAATGATGAGTTTGTGTCCTTTGTAGGGACATGGATGAATCTGGAGAACATCATTCTCAGCAAACTGACACAAGAACAGAAAATGAAATATCGCGTATTCTCACTCATAGGAGGGTGATGAAAAATGAGAACACATGGACACAGGGAGGGGAGTACTAAACACTGGGGTCTATTGGGGGAAAAAGGGGAGGGCCAGCCGGGGGGGGGGAGCTGGGGAGGGATAGCCTGGGGAGAAATGCCAAATGTGGGTGAAGGGGAGAAAGGAAACAAAACACACTGCCATGTGTGTACCTATGCAACTGTCTTGCATGTTCTGCACATGTATCCCAAAACCTAAAATGCAATAAAAAATTTAAAAAAAAAGATCTATTATGGGGGACCCAAGAGTCACCTGGACCCTGCCTTTCCACTGACTGTAAATACCTGCATTTTTTTGCCCTTCCAAATAATCCTGCATTCACTTATGGGAATCATTAGCTCTGAAAGAAACAATAAGCTCAGTATGATGAAAATATGAGTGTCAGCCCTCCTATCTGTGTTTTTCAAATGAACCCAACTCTTACCGCCACAAAGAAGTAATATGGGGAGATAATCATTATAAATTAAGGGAAAGAAAGAAAAAATGTCTGTGGAATGGCAATCGGAATTGTGTTCAACTGCAAATAATAGTTGAACTATCATGGCTTAAGCAAATAAGCGTTTATTTTTCTTCAATAGTAAGGCGTCCTCTACAGGGAATCAATGACCCAGCACTGTCTCTCTGTTCCACCATTTTGGGCATATGGCTTCTTACTCTCTTGCAAGTTCTCTCATGAAACATGCATGAGTCAAAAGAGGGTTGCTCCAATTCCACAACCAATACTGCGTTCCAAGCGGAAAATAAAAGAAAATAGAGGCAAGAACAACAGAAACAACATGAAAAAGAGAAAAAGAAAATGAAACATTTCTCAGAAATTCTTAGCAGACTTCTGCCTATATCTAATTATTTGGAATTCTATCACATAGTCACTGTAGCTGCAATGCAGATTAGAACAATGGGAATTTTAACTTTATATATCGCTACTGTGACCCAAACTGGCATTTTGTTAGGAAGGAAGAAAAGAAGAGTGGAAATTGGGTAACAACTGGAAGTGTCTGACACACATGTATAATTTCCAATGGAGAGTTCATAAACAATGTGTTTATCTATAGCTATCTACAGCTATTATCCAGGGATTCTGATCACAGAAGTTTGTTTCCACGTATCAAACATCTAGTTATATTACTTCCATCTGAAATATGTTCATATACAGCAGATGTTTGGCATCTTGAAACCCCAGTATGCATGTGCTGATTTTAACCCAGCCATTTTTAAAACAATGGTCCTCTAGGTTATTGAATTAAAATGAAACGTCAGGCTTGCATTATATTAGAACCAGTGAATTATGCCAAAATATGGAAAGAATGTATGGAATGATCTGTGAAAGTAAAACAAATGTTTTTTGTTTTATGTGTGATATAATGAGACGTGCTCTGAACTTGGGGCCAAAGCTGAAATTTCTGCTAGTGGAAGGTTGATGCATTCATTGTTTTTGAAACTCCTGGGTTAGGCATGCTTGCCCACTTCTTCGCATCTTGGGATTCTAAATTGCCAAATCTTAAGGAAAAGAGTTTCAGATCCATACAGAAACCAATTGAAAATTCAGTCTTCTCTAAGGATGAGGTTTGGCTGACTGGATTTGCTGCGCCTTTACAAAATATTTTTTATTGTGTTACGTCCAGATTTGCTTGAGTCTGTGGAATTCTGATTGCAAATGAAGTTCACACAGCTGGCATTCATTTTTAGTTACTAAGTTAAATAATACCACTACCTGCTACCTTTTCTTTTATGAAGAATAGAAGTGAGTATATTCAGATGAAATGAAATTTTTAATGGGTCTTGGAGAAGAAAACCAAATTTTATTGAATACCTACCATGAGCCGAACCCTGTGCTAAACTCTTTGCATATTTGCAAAGTAAAATGATACCCTAGTTTGTTAGTCCTCTGGGACAAGAACTTTTTGACAACAGCGTCAGCCATGCTTAAAACTCTTAAGTCAAACTTGACATGTTAAGCTGCACAAGACTCCAGCTGAACAGAACCTCTGTGCTATCTTTGTGATTAAAAGAGGCTAACATCATTTAAAGGGCCCTGTGTTCAGCTCAGTCCAGTTACTTCTCTCCAGGACTTTCTCTTTTCACCCTCATGATGAATTTTATGAAGTTTCTTCTCCAATTCCTTCAATTGATGCAAGCTGAAAGGAAATGACATTTTGCTTGTTGTTAGATTAAAGTCTCTGTGTGTGTGTGTGTGTGTGTGTGTGTGTGTGTGGTGTGGTGTGTGTGTTAGGATGTGTCGGGGGCTGTTTGGGGAATGTCAAAGTGTCAGTTTAACTTCATATTTTTAACTCTTTACCAACAATTGGAAAATAAGGCTTCTGTCCTTACTTCAAATTCTATGCCCTAAAGACAAGTAAGTCAGAAAATTTGACCAGGCAGTTCTATAAAACTCTCTAGAAACAGAAACTTTCTATGTAATATAATGTGTTTTAGAGCGCAGAAAAATGGAAAATTCCCTGATTTATGTTCCTGGTCCAGGAAAACTCTTCTAGCAAAGCCAGACGAGAATAGCTGAAAAAGGAAGATTGCAAACCACTTTACTTATGTCTATAAATATTCTAAATAAAATGTTACCCAGTCATGTCACAAATTAAAAGAACGTTGCAGCCAAAATTTATTCCCCAGATTATAAGAATAATTCAGAATTAGGAAATCTAGTGATATAACTTAAATATAAATTCACACATGAGAATTATTTAAGACCTCTTCTATTCAGGGCAAGAGAGGGGGGAAAAAAAGTTGATCACACAGTTGAAAAACTTGAGAAAAGAAGGCCAGGTATGAAAAAGCCAGTTTTCTGATTTCATTTTTCTCCCATGTTGGCAAAATGGGAAAAAAAACTCATCCACTGTAGTCAAAGGTGGAAAAAAGTTTAACCTCATGCTTTAATGAGTGAGTGTGCTGTCATGTATTTCTTAATGATGAGATATGTGTCGAGGAATGCATCGTTAGGTGATTTTATCCTGTGAATATCATAGAGTGCACTTACTCAAACTTAGAAGGAAGACCCTTCTATGCACCTAGGCTATATGGAATAGCCTGTTGCTCCTAAGCTACAAACCTGTAAAGAATGTTACTGTAACTGTTGGCAATGGTAGGTATTTGTGTATCTAAGCATAGAAAAGGTGTAGAAAAAGCATGTATTAAAATCTTAGGACCACTAGATGCAGAATGTCATTGATTGAAACATCATTCTGCAGCTAATGACTGTACATTGGTATAGTCCTCATAAAATATAATTAGCAATCATCTATCAAAATTTAAAATATGTGTACCCTGTTGACTCAGCCATTCAACTAAGGACTCTATCCTAAAGAAGTATATATTTAAAAAAGGAATATTGGTGATATTGTGGGGAAAAAGGGAATGCTTATATACTGTTGGTGGGAGTGTAAATTAGTTCAACCATTGTGGAAAACAGTGTAAGAATTCCTCAAAGACCTAAGGACGGAAATACCATTCGACCCAGCAATCCCATTACTGGGTAGGTTCCCAAAGAAATAGAATTATTTCTATTATAAGGACACATGCATGTATATACTTATTGCAGCACTATTCACATTAGCAAAGACATGGACTCAATCTAAGTGCCCATCAATAATAAATTGGATAAACAAAATGTGGTACATATACACCATGGAATATTAGGCAGCCATAAAAAGAACAAGATCATGTCCGTTGCGGGAAGACGAATGGAGCTGGATGGAGCTGGAGGCCATTATCTTTAGCAAACTAACGCAGAAACAGAAAACCAAACACTGCATGTCCTCACTTATAAGTGAGAGCTAAATGATGAGGACACATGGACACAGAGGGGAACAGCACACGCTGGGGCCTATTGAAGGGTCGAGGGTGGGAGAAGGGATCAGGACAAATAACTAATGGGTACTAGACTTAATACCACTTAATACTAGACATAATGCCACTTAATACTAGACTTAATAAATACCATAATGAAATAATCTGTATAGCAAACCCCTATGGTACAAGTTTACCTGTGTAACAAACCTGCACATGTACCCCTGAACTTAAAATAAAAATCAAACAAACATTTCACATATCTATAAAAATGTACAAAGGCTCTCCATTATATGTATTAAGGGAAGATTGAACAAAAAACCCCAAATGTCCAATAAAAAAGAAATTATTAAATAAACATTGATCTATTCTTAAAGTGGAATACTTTATAACTATTAAATGAATGAGGCAGATTTATATGAATTGGCAATATCTGAGACATTTCATTAAGTGATTAAGAAGCTGCATAGCAATAAATATAAATAATGGTCCCAATTCTATTAAAAAAGCCCTCTCCTTGAATGTGTATACAATCATATATCTCTTAATGATGGGGATATGTTTTGAGAAATGCATTGTTAGGTGATTTTGTTCAGAGGTACATGCGCAAGTTTGTTACACACTAACCTTTAATTATAGTTACCTCGGGATACAACAATGGGATTAATTGAGAGGGTGGGGTGTAAACAGGGACTTTCACATATTACCTCTCTATTGATTGAATGATACTGCTAAAAGCATGTATTACTGTTACAACTTCAAATAAAACAATACAAATTAATGTAATAAGAATTTCAGGTCCCACAGGGAGGGGAACAACACACTCCTGGGCCTGCTGGAGTTTGGGGGTCAAGGGGAGGGAGAGCATTAGGACAAATACCTAATGCATGTGGGGCTTAAATCCCAGGTGATGGGTTGATAGATAGCAAACCACCATGGCACCTATGTAACAAACCTGTACGCTCTGTACATGTATTCTGGAACTTAAAGCAAAATTTAAAAAAAGTTTTTAAAAAAGAATTTCAAATCCCTGAGAAGGAGCTGTTCTTGGAAACTGTGTCTACAATGTTCCATTAGCCTTACCTCACCTAGACAGGCTAAGAGAAGGTGGTTGTTGGAAGTACTGCTCGTGTGTCAGTGTTATTTGGGGAGACTCTGCTCCTTCAGGAGAACCAATCAACCCCAGTACCTTACAACTAAACCTCTTCTGTTTTCTGAAGGCAATAAAAAATAGTTGATTTTCTTTTCAGACCTTTCAGTAGTCAAATTTAGTAAGTACATAGTCAAAGCCTCCTATTTGAAAAACACCACAAGCCAGGAGGTTGCCACAGACCCAATCTTGGAATAGACTTGGAGACCCTCCTTTGGAAATGTTAACTTTCCTCTGCCCCCTCGAGGCTGCTGGAAAATGGAGCCCCGACATAAACTGGCCGGTCCTTGACTGTTCCTAAGTCCTTTATTGTCAACTTCAAGCAGGTTTTGGAGTGTGGCCTAGAACCTCACTGATAGACATAAAGCCAAATCAAAACATGTGGAGACGAATAATTTGTCAGCTTTCAGAAATAATATTCTTTAAACATTCGTTTTGCATATGTTTGTGTGGAGTCTGAACACTGCAGGGTAAAGGTAGAGAAGTCTGTGGTTGGCTGGCTACAAACAGGGTCATCTCTAGTCTTCTGAGGAATTCAGTGCTAACTTCAAAATGGTACAGCTCGCTCAGGGAAACAAAAGCCCTCCAGCAACAATGGCTGCTCTCCAGATAAGAGAGTAGATGGGCTTGCTTCTGAAGAGTCTACCCCAAACCTGCAAGCTCATGACAGTAGTTATTCCAGCCACACGTTACTCTTCTTGAATGGACTCTAGTGTACAATTTTCTCTATCTCTGTCACATACTCCATAATTGCATTCATTTTCCATTACTGCATAACAAAGTACCACAAACTCATAAGCTTAAAATAACATACACTTATTATCTCACCAGTTTCTGTAGGTTGGAAATCTAAGCATAGCTTAATTGGATTCTCTATTTCAGGGTCTTATCAGGTGGCAACCCAGGTGTCAGCTAGGGCTGAGGTCTCATCAGAGGCTCTACTGGGGAAAGATTCACTTCCAAGTTTCCTCAGGTTATTAGCAGAATTCATCTTATGGCTGGAGAACTGAGGTCCCTGATTTCTTGCTCTCTGTCAGCCATGGGTCTTTTTCATGTCCTTGACACTGGTTGCAGCTCCCTGCCATGTGGCACCTTCCCATTAGCCTTCTCATAAGCATGGCAGCTTACTCATTCAAAGCTACAGTGAAGAAAGAGTCTCTTGTATTACTGTGCACACATACACACACATATGTAGCATAATGGCAGGAATGACATCTCATGATTTTGACCATATTTCATGGGTTAAAGCAAGTGACAGACCCACTCACATTCAAGGGGAAGTGACTATAGACTTGAACATAGGGGCCACCCTAGGGTCTATCTGCCACTGTGGTGTTATTTTAGTACCCCTTACAGATTGGTGTCCCAGGAACTGATTGACTGGTCTGCTTCTTAATCTCTCTCCCAAGGGACAAAAAAAAAAATCAGGAGTAAATTATTCTCTGCCTAAATTCATGACAACTTCTTCTTTCATTCCTTGGGAGATCAATGTGTTCACTTACAAATGAGAATGGGTTTTCAAGTTGTATATAGTTTAAGTGTTTTAGTAAAGACAAGTATTTGAGTATTATTTCTTGACCTTTGCTTCTGAGCAGTTGCTGTTAATATTTATCTAAAGTCAATTCAGCTGTGCATTTCCCAGTTTCCATTGAAGGGTGAAACTCATTCATCTCAGTGCATTTGATACTATTGTAAATGAAGTCTCTGGAGAAGCAGCATGATGTGGTAAGCCATCCATTAGACCTTAATTTTACTTAAAATCATGGGCTACTAAGTATCATGGTTCAATTTTAAGTGATAGCTGTGAAAAACAATCCTGATGGTGATCCCTAGAGGAATGAATGAGTATGCACCCTCGATTTTGGCAACTTCTCAAGAGAAGAAAGTGTTTAAATGAGGAGGCAGGATGACTAATGTTTCCATGGGTAAAAAGATCATTTATTTCCATACAAATAAAAAGCCACTTGGCGCTCAACAAAGATCAGGAGATTGAAATTGAAGAAAACAAAATGAATAAACATGTAAAGGATATTTGGGGTCAAAAAAGAATTACTCTGTTCCCCAAATTGCAAAGACAAATAAAAATAGAAACATGACACTTTAAAGAGCAAATCGTATTCATCCAAAGGAAACAAAGGCTCAGGACAGGGAGCTAATAGGAGACCTATTAGAGCATAGCAGAGACCTCAATGCTATGCCATTTTTTAATGTTTTTGGAGTGGTAGCCTAAAATGACGGGTGGCATTGCCCCCTTCTCTTGCTGTGACATTGCCTTCCCTTTATTATAGACCATAGACCACTCCCTCCCCTTGGAGTCTAAGATGGAGTAGCTTGGTCAATAGCTTCACTTGCCAACATCAGTTCACTCCCTGAGGCCACTCACAGCTTTTGCTTTGTCTAACTGTCAAAGCAAATGGCTACCACCTCAAGGTCCTGCCTCTCCAAGTTCCAAAGGAATTTATTTGATGGTTCTGACAAGGGTGTCGTCCATTTCACATTTGTTGCACCACTACGCGGTTGGAGTTTCTTGAAAGGTTGGAGAAATTACCAAACAGGAAATTCCTCCAAGTGTCTCTTTCCTATTTTCCAACTTTTATATAGATTTTTGCCCTTTATAACTTATTTGGTTATTCCAATAGAAAGATTAAAGTATGGGGAAACAAAGATTAGTCAAATCACCATCTTGAACTAGACATTGCTGGTCTTTCTTGCATCCACATTCTATTTTTAACTGTTTATTCTTGAATGATAAAAGGAAATATCTACCTCTGACTAATTTTCCCAGAAATCTTGTAGAAGATACTTGCTGAGTGAGCCCACACTTTCTGGCTTGCTGTTAGCATATGCCACCTAGGATGTTTAAGACCAGCAATGTTTCAGTCTGGAGCATATGGGCAGGTACTAGCCAAGGGAGGACATTGATCTGCAGCTAGTCTTACTTTATTGAGTGCTGAAGGACAGTTTTCTATATAGGAGTTGCTTCTAACCCTCACCTGTACGCCCCATGCCTGGTGTGGAGGTGAGGGTTAGAAGACACTCTCTCCTGGCGCTTTGCCTATGAAGTTGAGTGAGTGTCCCTTGACCCTAAAAAGGCAAGGAGCTATCTGCATAAGCAGGAAATCTGGTTTAGGAAAACAAATCTCTGTGGGATACACAAAATTCCAACAGATCCCCTAGTCCTAGCCCCATTCCTGCCATGCAACAAAGAGGGTCATCTCAGGTTAGTAAAGGCATGATTCATTCCCAAGAGATAATAGAGCTGAACTTTCTTACAACAGTAAATCAGTTAAAAATTGAAAACCCGTTAGAAGAAAAAAGGGAAAAATAGAAATATAATGAGTTACTTAAATCTGCCAGTTCCAATATATGATAACATGTAAGCAAAAATAAATAAAAAGGGGAAGAACTTAAACAATAAGTTACTAAAGTAGAATTAATAGACTTATATGGAAATGTACATTTTAATTTGTTTTTGTTTTTGTTTTTGTTTTTGAGACGGAGTTTCACTCTCGTTACCCAGGCTGGGGTGCAACGGCGCGATCTCGGCTCACCGCAACCTCCGCCTCCCGGGTTCAGGCAATTCTCCTGCCTCAGCCTCCTGAGTAGCTGGGATTACAGGCACGCACCACCATGCCCAGCTAATTTTTTGTATTTTTTAGTAGAGATGGGGTTTCACCATGTTGACCAGGATGGTCTCAATCTCTTGATCTCGTGATCCACCCGCCTCGGCCTCCCAAAGTGCTGGGATTACAGGCTTGAGCCACCGCGCCCGGCCCGAAATGTACATTTTTAAAGCAGACAACACACATTCTATCCAGGATGGAGAGGGAGCTTAAGGATTTTATTTTGATCACAAAATAAATTAGAATATATTTTAAAAGCAGAAATAATATAAATCACATTATTTAATAAAAAGTAACAAAGGGATGCTGTTAATAAAAAATTAGGCAGAAAACTCATTAAATAGAAAAATTATATTAAACAGGTATGATCATTTTTTTCTGATTCTAAAAAACCATCAAATGTAAAACCAACTACTATTTTAATAACAGATTTGTTAGGACTGTTACGACAAGCTAATTAATTCTGTTTATTCTTGCATTTTACATAGACTTAGGTCATAAATTTATGTTAAATTTTTTTAGTTCACCTAAAAACTGGCATTCTGATATATTCTCCTGTTTTTAAAATTGTGATAAAATACACATAAAACAAATTTGCTCATTTAACCATTTATAAGTGTCCAGTCCAGTAGAATTAAGTATATTCACAACGTAGCATATCCAATCTCCAGAAAACTTTGTATCTTGCAAAACTGAAACTCTATACTCATTAAACAATAACTCCCCATTCCCCCTCCCTCCATCCCCTGGAAATCACCATTCTACTTTATGTCTCTATGATGTTCACTACTCAAAATGCCTCATGTAAGTGGAATCATACAGTATTTATCTTGTTGTGATTGACTTATTTCACTGAGCGTAATGTCCTCTAGGTGCATCCATGGATGTTAAATATATTTTGAAAATGTCTTGCAATGACATTCTTCTTATATCTACTATTGTTTTTCTTATATTATCTATTATTATATTATTATTAATAGATTCCTAATAATCTAACTCCTATTGGTAGATTAATTCCTGCTCGGTCACAATATTCTTTTAATTCTTTTCTGAATTCAATATCATTTTATTGAATTCAGAACATGAATATATATGACTGCTATGAGTCTACTTAGCCATAGGTTTCCTCTGGTTATACTCTTTGACAGAGATTGGCTTCAAAGTTAAGTTACTTCCTAACTGGGCAGATGTCCATATCTTCTAATACTCTGGCATTAATTCTATTTCATGTAATCTCTTCCGAGGACATGTGTTATCCTTTCCCAGATGTATTTATTTCTAATTTTGTCTCCATTCAGTATTATTGTCTTTCCTCATGTCTGTTTTCTTGTTCTTTCACTTTCCTAGAGTGCTTTTTTTTGTCTTGATAAAGAATCAAAACATTTAGGGTTTTGTTTTTTCTCTTGGAAATTTGGTACTCTTCCCGTAGGTTTTCATATGCAATATTTTCATTTTCATAATCATTTATTAATCTATATTTTATTTCCCCCTTAACTTCTTATAACTTTTTCATTTTAAGAGGCCCATTGTCTCATGTTTTATCATTTTTGAAATTGGTTTGTAACTTAAATATAAAGACCCAGAACAAATATAAGCAAATAAATTAACTTCTGTTCAATTTAACTGGTGAGTGTGTGGAATCTGTTAAATCTTTGTATACATACATATAATCTTATAATTAAAATAATTTAAGTATATGCTTTTTAAAAGGATAAGCTCAAGTGAGATATGAAAGGAAATAGAGAAAACAAAAATATAACCCAAGGCAGGGCGCGGTGGCTCACACCTATAATCCCAGCACTTTGGGAGGCCGAGGCAGGTGGATCACGAGGTCAAGAGATCGAGACCATCCTGGTTAACAAGGTGAAACCCCGTCTCTACTAAAAATACAAAAATTAGCTGGGCATGGTGGTACGCGCCTGTAGTCCCAGCTACTCAGGAGGCCAAGGCAGGAGAATTGCTTGAACCCAGGAGGCAGAGGTTGCAGTGAGCCGAGATCGTGCCATTGCACTCCAGTCTGGGTAACAACAGCAAAATTCCATCTCAAAAAAAAAAAAATATATATATATATATATATATCCCAATGCATTATTTTCACTGATGAACTGAGGTCATTTTAGAGGAAATTACTGGTCAAAGAGCTTGAATAGATTTAGGCAATAACTTTAGGGGCAAGCTGTACGTGGATCATATCCTCTGAAGTAAATGGCCTTCCAAGGACTAAGGAAAGAGAAGGTGGGCAGGGACTGGCTGAGATGAGCCTCCAGTACTCGAGCTCTTCACAGAGCTGAGGTACTCCCCTAGTGGTCTTTAAATTGGTACAAAAATCTAGAAATACTTCCTTAGCAGGCTTCCCATGGTATCTAGAAAACCTCTCACTATTCCTTTCTTTGGACTAAGACACTAGATGATACTAGGAGACTAAATCCTTGGGAAAGTTAACACCTTAGTCTGACAGCATCTTTAACACTTTGGCCTTAGTTTCATTCTTAAGTTTGACTGCTGGTCATCATTCAGGATCCTGATTAACTAAGATGCAGGAAGTTTCACTTTTGAGGGGGAAATGGTGGGTAGAAAAGTCCACTACATTCAAATCCACCCAAATGCACCGGGTCAGCTAAGGAATGATGGCTAGTGGTGAGTCTCAAGGGTGGGATGGGGTCGTTAGAGGTGAGCAGGCCATAAAAGCCAGGCTTTAGCCATGTCACATGATTGCCCAGGCTGGGATGTATGAAAGCACGCCCCCTCCAGGGTCAGACCTCACTGCACCTGAGCATGTGACCAGCACTGAGATGTCTCTAAAACCCTGTTCTGTTCTCCAAATCTACAGAAAACCCCTTATTGACCAAATGGTAATTTGTTCACGTTGAAAATATCAGAATTAGAATAAGTAGTTTAAAGTAATCTATCATAAAATACTTAGCTGAAATGACACCTAAATGGCTTTCTCAATTTACTTTCTGGAGATTAAAAATATAAAATATTAGAGATACTTTTAATTTAAAATTATAATAGATTTATTTGCTGAAGTGATTTTATTTCTTATTTCAACAGTAGAAATTTTAAAAATAAGCATGATCAGACATGTGTATGTCAAAAAATGGCAAAATACTAAAACTGGAAGTCAATGAAAAGTTTCTGAAAGGTAATCTAGTGTAACTGGTGTTTCATTCAGGTGTTTAGCATCAGAATTTCTTTATTAAGGTGAAATCTTATGGAGAAGCTGGTATGCAAAACAGTATAGAACAGAGCTGCACTGGTTGAAGGTAGAGTTTGGGACCTAGCGGCGGCCCATTTGGGCCTCTGTTAATAGCTTTTCCTGTAATGGTGCTGTGTAACACCAGCCCCAAAGTTGTATCACCTTATAACCACAGATACTTATTTTTTGCTCACAGGTCTGTGGGATGCCTGCCTTGGTTCTGTTCCAGGTTGGAAGATCCATTTAGATCTGCCCAAAAATATTCTCGTTGTTGGGCCAGACTAAAGGGGCACTGCTCTTACGGCAGGCAGCAGGAGTGCAAGAGGTTAAAGTGGAAACATGAAACACGTCTTAAGCTTCTGCTCAGAACTGGCATACGGTCACTTCCACACAAATGTCATTGAGTAGAGCCAATCATATAACCATTCCCTGCATTAGCGGAGTGGGGAAGTGAACGCCTCCTATCTAAAGATGGGGAGAGCACTGGCTGATTAAAATATTATCCACCACTTACCTCTTTCCTTCTTCCCCTCAATCACCTCCATAGAAACCTAAGGTACTGAAAAGTAAAGTCTGAAAACTAATAATCAAATTCAGTTCCCTTCCTTTTACATATGTGGAAAGTGAGGTTCAGGGTGAAGCCTGCCGCATCACAGCAAGTTCCTGGTATACCTAGAACCACAGTGCAATTTTTCTAACCTGCTGCCCAGTGATCAATCCACCAGGAAATAGTACCTCTCCCCTAAATAATGCCCCAACGGATTAAACTGATCTTTTATATACTTAAAACTTTTAGGCTTTATGTAAAACGTATAAGGAATAGAGTGAAACTATTCATTAACTTGTGCCTGGAGTCGACTCAGCCCACTTACTCAAATCCTCTAATTTCATCAATATCAAAAGCATCCTGGTGAAGATTTGCTGCCAATCCTAATCGTGGGACTCAGGACAGAAGATGGGATGAGAGTTTGGGAGGAAACAGAGAATTCTATTGTACTTGTGGTTGCTTTTGCTTCATGTTTTCAATTTCATTTGTTTGCTTGTTTTCAATCCGGGACATTTTCCTGATCAACATGAAACAGCTCGTCATGTAGCTTGCCCTATAAAAATGACATGTAATTCCCAAAAACTCAGGAGTCACAGCCTGTTTGTGTATTTTAGTGTAGGAAAAGAACAGCCAGTTTGATATCTTTGAAGATTTCCAAAATGGTGTTTTTTTCTTATCCAATTAGGAAGCACTTCTCAAAGATTCCCAAACTTTTTTTTGAGAGGGTGTCTTACTCTGTCATCAGGCTGGACTGCAGTTGGCATAATCTCAGCTCACTGCAACCTCCGTCTCCCTGGTTCAAACGATTTCCCTGACTCAGCCTCCTGGGCTGGGACTACAGGCACGTGCCACCACGCCCGGCTAATTTTTGTATTTTAGTAGAGTTGGGGTTTAACCATGGCCCGATGGTCTTGATCTCCTGAACTCATGATCTGCCTGCCTTGGCTTCCCAAAGTGCTGGGATTACAGGCATGAGCCACGAGGCCCCCAAAACTTTTTTTTTTTCTACTCTGAAATGTCTTCATGACGGTCTGGAGATTTTAGAGTGACAGGCTTCTCTAAGTCTGTAGCATTTCCTTTTAGAAACAGAAATATCGAAAGATCAATATTCCTTACAAATTGGTAAAAGACTTAAGCAAGACTTTTGCTTCTTCTGCTGTTAAGCAGCAGAGAGCAGCAGTCCCAGACCTGCTTAATTCTTAAGAAATGAGCTTCTGTGTTTTGGGCAGAGAAACTTGGCTGCTGATAGAGTTGCCTAGCGCATGTGAGCTCATGGACCTCAGAGAGCATCCTTCTGAAGATACTGATACTGGTGTGCTCTTTCTTTGCTAGGGACAGATGGTACCCCCTTCATCGTCCTGACTGAATGTTCCTGTAACCTGAAGATCTCAAGAACAGTCAAGAGAAAAGCTTTTGTTGATGTGAAAGTGTAAATCTCCCTCCAAGTAACCGGAGAGAGAAGGAAAGGAAGGGCAAAGAACTGATAGCAAAAAGCAGGGCCTGGATAAGTGATCCTCCTGGTGTCGGCAGCCTTTAGCCCTTCTTCTCAGAAGGCAAATGCACAAGGAGAAAACCTCGACTTTTAGGAAAGCATTCCAGCATTCTCCTGAAGCTTTTCCTGCAATATACCAACACTGCCCCTAAGTGTATGATCTAGCCTAATCTGTGTTAGTGAAAAATCAAATTTTAATGATCTGGGTCCATACAACCAAGGAGTATGTTCCGATGCTTGGATATTGGGAACTTGTTATGTTCCTTAAATTCCCTCTGATCCAGTTTGGATCTGTCCCCCACCCAAATCTCATGTTGAAATGTAATCCCCAATGTTGCAGGTGGAGCCTGGTGGGAGCTGATTGGATCATGAGGGTGGATTTCTCATGCTAGTGAGTGAGTTCCCGAGATCTGGTGGTCTAAACGTGTGTGGTGCCTTCCCCGTCTCTCTTGCTCCTGCTTTTGCCATGTAAGATGCCTGCTTCCCCTTTGCTTTCTGCCATGATTTCAGTTTCCTGAGGCCTCCCAGGAAGCAGATGCCACTATGTTTCCTGTACAGTCTGCAGAACCATGAGTCAAGTAGACCCATTTTCTTTATAAATTACTAAATCCCGGAGATTTCTTTATAGCAATATGAGAACATCATCTGTCCAGAAACTAAAAAAACTATAAATTATTGAATGAAACACCAGCTTTGCTCTAGAATTAACTTGAGAACCCTGTCCCATCATTGAGGCTCTTCCAGTGGAAACTTTAATAGTTCTTACAATGCAAGCTACCCTTTGAGATCAATGTGTAGCATCTGAGATCAATTTGTAGCACTTTTGATCTAAAAGGTTGACATAAGAAATCACCTAGCATGGCCCTATTTAATGGTTAACTAAAAATCAGCAACAAGAGGAGTTTTTCTTAGAGTGGTAGGCAGAATTCTGGCACACGCTTCCCAGGATTCCCACCCACAGCATACACACACTTTATAAGCTTCTACCCTTGAGTGTGGGTGGGGCTGTGAATATGATGAGTTTCACTCCTATGCTTAGGTTATGTTATATGGAAAAGGTGAAGGAGTTTTTTCAGGTGTAACTAAGGTTCCTAATCAGTTACTCAAAAGGGAGGTTATGTTGGGTGGGTCTCATCCAATCAGGTAGGCCTTTAAAAGAAGTAAGAGACCCAAAACAAGAGTGATCTCTGTTGGCATTGAAGAAACACCCTGCCCTGCTTCAGACAGGACCACATGGCAGAGGACAGCAGGCCTTCTCTAAGGAGCTGAGGACCTCAGTCCTCCATCCACAAGGACCTGAATTCTGCCAACAACCTGCATGAGCTTGAAAGACTGCCCCCTAGCCTCAGAAAAGAACACGGCCCTGGTCAAGGCCTGCTCAGACCCTGAGTAGAAGACCCAGCTCACCTATGCCATAATTCTGACCCACAGAAACTGTGCAACAATAACTTTGGGTCAAACTAAGACTCTCTGAGTGGTGCTAATTTGTTACAAAGCATAGAAAACTAATACACGTAGATCAAATGTTGGATACCAGCAATGCTGGACCTAGAAAAATTTCTTTATTAACAACTCAGTTCTTCCTCTGGCTATTACTCTGCTAGGAGGCTTCAGTATCCCTCACCCCAGCCCACCACCACCACCACCACCACCACCAAGGACACAAACCAAAATGGAACTCCCAAATGAACTCAGAACTTCTGAGAAGGAATTCACAGAAGAGAGTCACTACACCCAGCTGGGATGAACCTACACAGATGAAAAATGGGGTTTATGGCTGTACACCCACAAATTTAGGGTGGAAATTACACACTGAGAGTCCTTGGACCCCACACACCTTGCAGAGGTGGTTTTCTTCACCAACATAATGGTTTAAAAAAGTGGAATTTGTTGCCAATACGTAAAAAAGTAATAATAATTGTATACGAAAATTAGAATGTCTAGCTTTTCTTGACAATTTGGAAGACAGACAATATTAGGCCCCTGGGGCCTGAGCAGTCGTGCTCCTTTCCAATGAGACGGTCATTGCAGTCCCCACGGCTCCAAATTTTCTTGCACTGGGCCTGTTTCACTCATTAGATTTTTGTTTTGTTTTGGAAGAAAGTAAGAAAACGCATACGAAAGAAACGTTTAAACTGCAAAGCACAATACACATGCCAGAAGTGGCGATCCATGATATTACCTCTTCAGTACTAGAACCGAAAAGGTAAATTATGAGTTCTCCAGTGAGTCTGGGGGCTTGCAATGTGTTCTCCAGTGATTTTGGGGTTTTGTTTTGTTTGAGATGGAGTTTTGCTCTGTCACCAGGCTGGAGTGGAGTGGCACAGTCTCAGCTCACTGCAACCTCCACCTCCTAGGTTCAAGCAATTCTCCTACCTCAGCCTCCCAAGTAGCTGTAATTACATACTCAGGCAATTTTTTTGTTTTTTTTGTTTTTGTATTTTTAGTAGAGATGGGGTGTCACCATGTTGGCCAGGCTGGTCTTGAACTGCTGACCTCAAGTGATTCGCCCGCCTCGGCCTTCCAAAGTGCTGAGATTACAGGCGTGAACCACCGCGCCCAGCCTGTTTCACTCATTAGCTTTAAATGCCAGATCCCCAGAGGCTGTAGGTTTGGCATACAGGTGAGACAATGTCCCCTGCAGGGAGCTAGTTGGCAACTCAACACCAAGAATGAAGTGTGGCTTCTGCGCCCACTGGCAGAGATGTCTCTTCCTTGAGCAATAAAGTGATGTCATGGCCCCTGCTAAGGCAGGGGAAGCAGTGGGGAAAAGGGAGGAGAAGTCGGGGCGTTGGCTGCCTGCCAGGCGACTCCGGCTTCTCAGAGCAGGTATTAAGGCGCAGAAAGATGAGCGGCTGCAGCCTAGCTTGGCTGGGGGTGGGGGGTGCCGAACAAAGAACGAACTGCTGGTGACTCCGTGCCTGCAGGTCTTAGCTTGCCAGCAGCCCGGGCCGGGAGAGCAGGCTGCGACCCCCACACCTGCTCGCCATTCTTTTCCTGCCAAGCAGCCTCTTAGCAACGGCTCCTAGAAACGCCTAGGTCCAAAGGAGCCGGCCGAGGCAGCGTGGAGAAAAAGGCTGCCTGGGCTCAGTGCAGGCGGCATCTTCCGCACCAGGCGGGGGACAGGCAGCTTCGCACAACTGAGCATCCCTGAGCCCGGCAGCCTCTCAGCATCTTGCACTGGCAGGGCCGGGTGAAGCTCCCTGGAGGAGAGGCTGACTGGCATCCAGGGGGCACTGATAAAATGGCAGCCCCTGTTCTTGGTTCTCTTAGGCTCACAGGCTCCAAATGGCCTTTGTCTGTGTCCTCGCAGCCTGCGCCAGTGCAGAGAGAGAAATGGGCATCCCACCAGCTGCCGGGGACTCAGGAGTGGAGGCAGAGGCGGAAGCAGAGACTCCAGTTGGTGGAGGCAGCAGAAACCACATTGCTCAGCTTCCTGGGAGGGAAAGGTAAGGAGGAGGCCCAGGCCTGGACGCTGCATTGCCTGTCGCCTGTCATCCTGGAAGCCCTTTCCCAAAGCTCATGATGGGGTTGGCAGGATGAAGCTACTATGGCCCAATTCCTAGCCCTGCCAGCATCTGCTCATTCTACCAGCAACAGCAAATGTGCCCTCTTAGATGTCACCACTTATTTGGTCCCCATGGATGTCTCGGGGTCAGACGAAAAGGGTATGAAGGGGGGCTCTGTGCTTCCTTGCCTGGCCAAGATGCCCACCCTTGCTCTGCAAAAATGGCACCCCCCCACCCCCTATAGTGCTGCCGATGCCTTTAGAGTTAATGATCGCCTTCTGTTCATCCCCCCATGGCCTCACCCTCAGGCGTTCTAAGGGCCGCAGTTTGGGTCTAAACACAGGGCCACATTGTCCCTCAGCCACTTTGGTCCTGAGCCCAAGTCCTCATTTGTCAAGTAAAAGGGGCACCCCACCTGTAATTTCCAGCCATCTCTGACTACTCCTCAGTGCGCCTCTCAGAACCTCGTCTCCCCCAGATCACAAGCACCGACATACAGTTCAGTCTTCTGTCACAGCGTCACTCACATCCAGAAGCTAGCATGCTCCTAGGTCTTATTAGCATGAGGGGGCACTGACTCAGGCCATTGTCTTAACCCGAAGTGCCAGAAAGGACAGGGTCGCCTGGACATCAGCCAGGAAGAAAGACTTCCAAGGGGTAAGAAAATGCATAAGAAAGACACGTTTAAACTGCAAAGCACAATACAAATACCAGAAGTGGCGATCCATAATATTACCTCATCAGTACTAGAACTGAAAAGGTAAGTTACATGTTCTCTGGTGAGTCTGGGGGCTTGCAATCATAGTGGTTTGCACTCAATTGCATCAGGCTTTTATTGTCTTATTTATGCTTGAGACCAGCTCATTAAAAGACAGTGGCATTTATCTCCAAGGAACACAGAGAACACCATTCGCAAGAAAGCAGCTTGCACAGTTTTGCTGCTTGACCTGCTCACCTCTGGACATCCGGGAGTGGTGGGAGGCTCCTGGTGCCTCCCAGGTGCCAAGCCGTTTCCTGGATGGCTTCAGACCGGCTCCATTCCCTGTGCTGAGAGGTCCTCTCCTGGACTTCTTTCACTAACAAATTCTCTGATTCCCACTCAGGAATTTTGCCTTTTCAATGTGCACAAAGAGGAGTAATCAACAGGAAAACACCTCAAATGTGCCACTCCCTGGCTCAGGGAGCTCCAGATGCCCCCCCACCCCCCTGCCACCAGCCCCCACCAGCACCAGGTGTCTTCTCCCCACCTCCCCAGGTAAATAATTCCCCTTCCTGGGGGTTAGTGTGCATAATTCCCTCTGTGCTATTTTCTGTCCTGATCCAAGATCCCCTTTGTTATGGCTGAATGGACAAACACGGAGCCCACGAGAACCAATGGTTGAGTGCCTTACACCTACGGGGAAAAAAATCCTTTCATAAAACAGCTTTGACAAGACTTTCCAAATAGCGATCCTCAATGTAGAATGGCTGGTCGGGACCTGTCTACAAAGCTCTATATAGAGGCTGCAATTCATTTCTTAAAATTTCTCGCTTGTTTTCTGTTTCCTCCTTTAAAAAAGGTACTGCCAGAAAAATTTTCCTATATCAAGGACATATAACACACATTGTGCTTCCTTGAATCACACTTCGCTCTATTCATTCAATAAACACCCTGATTAACATCCATTGATCGGGGTAAGAGCTCACTATGAGTGAGGTATTATTGGCGGAAAAAAAAATTCTTCCAACTCATTTTCTTTTGTATGACAATACAATTAAGAGGCATCATCCAAGGCCGGGGAGCGCCTAAGGGGAAGGAATTGTGGCAAGCTCTCAAGTCCACATAAACTCCATCACTTCTGATTTGGCACCTGGAATAGCTACATGATTTGGAAGGATTTCTTTTTTCAGTGTTGAACAATAAGCTGACTATTTCACTTTTTTTTTTTTTTTTCTGAATCTGCAAACCAAGAACCTGGAAAGGAATACAAATTCCTTCCTGGAAAACATGTATCCCTTCCTGCCCTCCCTCCACGCCCTGATAAATAACATGAGCATGCAGCGATTTGCCAACAGCAGCTCCAGGCATGAGGCACAACATCTGTTACCGAGACACTGGAGAGACAGTGGAAAGCAAGTTGGCTGCCTGCCAACCCTCAGACTCCAGATTTTTGCTGACAAGGCTGTCGATAAATGGGCAGATGGCATCAGCTCTGCTGGCAGGAGAGTTCAGTTAACCCAATGCGGGACATTTTCTCAAATTCATGGTGCACCAGGCTGAGCCCTTTGTTGGGCCATTAAAACCATTCCTTGATGGAGAAGGCAGAGCAGGACTAGGAAATCAGGAGGCACTAGCTTCATTTAATTAGATTAACTAAGCCTTCCACAGTGGCAGCCAGAATCAGATTAGCCCTTGTGACCATGAAAAGCTATGTATTTTGTGTGTGTGTGGTGGGGCGGGGTGAGGGAGGGGGGAAGATATCTCATTCACACATTGCATTTTATGCCATTTAAACATCAGGATCTAATTCTCAGTAGTTATGCATAGTCCTGCAGAGAACTTAACCCAAAATAAACAATAGGAAAGACCTACATGTCTCCTCTGCAAGCAAGCCCACGATTGCATTGTCCTGTAAGAACTGTATGCAAATATGTGAGCTCAGTGCTAGCTGCATTTAGATGAAAAGCCAGCATGGGCTCCATGCCCTAGCAAGCCCAGGAATATCAGGCTAACTCTCAGAGACGTCCTCTGGTGGTGACTTGGGGACAACACCCTTTCCTATCTGAAAGAATGGTTAAAACCCGTTAGAATACAAGCTTGTGGTGACTGCAATGTAATCTCATGAGCGTCGGGCTAAGACGGATCTACGGTGGGATCTGAAGTGGGTCATTTAAACAGCTCTCCCCGTCTTCCCATCTTCAAAAACGACTCGGCTGTTGGAAGCAATAAATGAGATAATTCCTTACATCTGCATAGTATTTTAGAGAGACAAATATTTTAGAGTGACAAAGTTGCTTTTGTATATTCTAAGACAGTGGTTGTCATCCAGGGGTGATTTTATCTTCCAGGGGACATCTGGCAACGTCTGGAGTCGTTCTTGGCATCTAGTGGATACAGGCCAGGATGCCACTAAACAGCCTCCAATGCACAGGACAGCCTCCACGACGAACATTCAGCCTGAAACGTCCATAGTGTCAAGACTGAAAAGCGCTGCACCAGGATGACATCAGTAAAAGTCCTTCATGCCCCACAAAATGAGAAAAAAGAAAGAGGGGCTGGCTAGCAGGGTGTGGAGAGAGAAACTTAGATATTTGTTCTTAACGTCACTGACTTTTCAATATCACTATTCCCAGTGGTATTTTCTTTTAACCCTTTCATTACACCATCAGTTGCCTCAATTTATTCGAGCTAGTCTTATTAGTCAGATTTGAATGATGAAATATCACACCCATAAAAGGCATTTCAGGTTTAGCTAGTTATTATCAAATGAGAATATGCATCTACCCAATAACTAGGCATATAAAACACTGAAGAAGCATGGCTAATTAGCAACTGGAGTCTGAGATGTAAACAGGATGTGGGGGACTAAAAGGAAATTAACATGACTTCAGAATTTATGGGGTTAGGGATTTCGGGTTTATCTACAAAGGTGGTCTCTCTCATTTCTCCTCTTTGGTTTGAATTGTTTTGGACAGACAAGAGAAGAGGAATGACCCACTTCTGGTTGTGAATGTGTGGCGGCCCCGTTTTAGGTATGATTCTGCTATGTCTCTGGTCTGCTGCTCTCTTATTAGTGTTATGAGCAGAACTCTTCCCCCCAGAATTCACATGTTGAAGTCCTAACTTCCAGTACCTGGAAATCAGGCCACTGCAAATAGAATTACTTAAGATGAGGGAATACTGGAAAAGGTTGGGCCCCAATCCAGTAAGATTGGTATCCTTCTAAACGGGGCGAATTTGGATACCGACACACTCAGGAAAAACGCCTTGTGAACAAAAAGGCAGAGACTGTGGTGATGCATCCGGAAGTTCAGAAACACCAAAGAATGTTCCAGCAAACCACCAGAAACTAGGAAACAGAGAACAGATTTTCCCTCCCAGCCCTCAGAAGGAATCAGCCCTTGATCTCACGCTCCAGCCTCCAGGCCTGTAAGGCACTAAGTGTCTGTTGTTGAAGCCACTCAGTCTGTGGTCTTTGTTATTGTTACTTTAGCCCTCTTAAACCGTCATGTAGACAGGAATTCAAGCAATGGAAGGCAGACAGACCATTCTTGATGGTCATCCTCCACCCACTCCCTCCCTCACCCGATTGCTCATGAAGATTACTCAGCTTAGGCAGTGAAAGCCTCTACCCTATCTCCTCTCTATCAGGTAAAAGCAAGGTAGCAAGGCAGTATAAGAGCCCTCATTTCCTTATCATTTCCTTATGCCCCAGGCAAGGTTTCTGAATGTTTGCCGCATAGCTGAGTCAAAAACCCTTTCCTTAAAATATCCGAAGAGTGTGGGAAATAATCAAGGCTGCTTACTTTGGTTCCTTCTACTCAATAGGTTTGGGGCCTGGCACTTACATACCTTTCACATGTAGGGCTAGATTCACAGTTGTGCTCATCTCTGGAGGCACATTAGCAGCTCTGGGAACTGAAAACAACAATAGCAATGTTTAGGGCCACATTCCAGACCAGAATCTCTGATAGGAAGGCTCAAGCATCATCCACAGGTGGAGACACACCAAATGGAGACCCACTGGACCAGAAGGGGCCACCTTCAAGGAGTGACACTCTGGAGGAGGACAAAGGCCAAAGCATGTGATTCCTGCAGAACTCGTGGCCATGCTTGGACCAGGCAATGCAGAGCCCCCAAAATAGTTTAAACTAGGGAATAATATGGTCACATTTCCATTTTAGACAAATTATGTTAGCAATGATAGCAGGAGGTTTGGAAAGAGGAGGTAAGGAGAGCACGAAGACCTGTCAGAAGGCTTTGCAGTGGTCCAGGGGAGCATTGGTGGAATGGAAACGAAAGCATTTCCCTATTCCCCCTGCCCCACCTAGCCCCCAGCCCATGGCAATCAGTAATCTACTGTGGAAATGGGTGGCAATGTTGTGGATTTCAAAAACATGCAAGTGATAACACTGATGGGACTTCAGACTCATGAGATTTGAGCATTGAAAGGGAGGGAGGAGTCAAAGGTGAAGCCCAGTGGTTCTTGATGCAGACCTAGAGATTTGGTGGTGACATTTACCAAGATAAGAAGCCCAGAAAGAGACCCACGTGAGTTCTATTCCAGACATGTTGACATCAAGGGATCCAGGAGGAGGCTGGATCTCTTCAGGTCTGGAACTTGGACAGGCATGTTAGGCTGAGTTATACTTTTGCAAGTTTCTTGAAAACAGATTGAGAAAGAGGAGGATCATGGACAAAACCCCCAGATACCCCTAAGGATGCACAAACAAAGGAAGAAAACAGGAACAAAGGGTGACACACAGAAAACAAGAGCAGAGAGGATTTCAAGAAACAAGGAGGCATCAACAGTGTCAAAGGCAGCAGAGAACTTAAGTAAGATAAGTGCTGAGGAGTGTCTGGTGGATTTGGCGATTTAGCAAAAGAGTTTTTCAATGGATCAGCAGGGAAAAGAAAGGAGAGAAGAGAGGGTTGAGGAACAACTGGGAGGTGAGCATGCATAGCTGGTAAAGAGCTATATTTGTAACAATAATATGCCTAATATCCTCATAAAGATATTTTTATTATAGTAACATACACAAACATAAAATTTTCTATTTTAGTCGTCTTAAAGTATACACATCGGTGAGCAAAGTACACTTACAGTGTCATACAATCATCACCACTGTGCAGGCCCAGAACTAAAACAAACAACCCAATAAATGTCTAGTCCCAAAAAGTAAACTTAATACCCGTAAAGGGTCACTCCCTATTTCCAGTGCCCCCTCAACCTCCAGCCCCTGGCACTCAGTAATCCACTTTCTTTCTCTATGGATTTGCCTATTCTGAATATTTCATATAATCGGAATAATACAAGATGTGGTTGTTTGGCCTGATTTCTTTCACTTAACATAAGACCCTGTCATGTTTTCAAGGTTCATCCATGTTGTAGCATGTATCAGTACTTCATTCTGTTTCTACAGCTCAGTAATATTCTATGTTATGGATGTATTATATTTTGTTCATGTATTCATGGATATTTGGGTACAGGGATATTTGGATGAATATTTGGATCACTGTAAATAAAGTTTAAGGTTTATGAATCACTTTCTCAGTCTGGATATGTCCAGGCCCTTTTTGAGGCAGATGCTGAAGCAATTCATGTGCAAGGATTTTTTTAGGAAAGCCATCTGTGAGAGAAAATGGGACCGGGAGCCAGATAAGGTTGGGAGACCATGACCCGAGTCTATGCCAGTGAAGGGGAGAGGAAGAGAAGGTTAGGTGGAATCATCCCATGCACTGGACAGTCTAAAAGAGGCTCACCAAGGCCTGTAGATAGTCTGGAAGCCAAAGTCAAATGTTAAAGCAATTCTGAGTCTCCTGTTAATGGGCCTGGCTTAATATCCCTGCCCAGCTCAGTCGCTGACTAGAGGAGCTGATAAGGCCTGGGCACAAAAGCAGCAATGATCCTTGGCCGTTAGAGCATCCTACACTTGGTGATTTACGCAGAGTCTTCTTATGTTCTTATGGCCCCCGCACAACCCTCAATGTATGAAATGACTATTATTAAGCTATTACACTCAGGATTTCTTTTTTTTTTTTTTTTTTTTTTGAGACGGAGTTTCGTTCTTCTTACCCAGGCTGGAGTACAATGGCGTGATATCAACTCACCGCAACCTCCGCCTCCTGGGTTCAGGCAATTCTCCTGCCACAGCCTCCTGAGTAGCTGGGATTACAGGCATGCGCCACCATGCCCAGCTAATTTTTTGTATTTTTAGTAGAGACGGGGTTTCACCATGTTGACCAGGATGGTCTCGATCTCTTCACTTCGTGATCCACCCATTTCGGCCTCCCAAAGTGCTGGGATTATAGGCTTGAGCCACCACGCCTGGCCTACACTCAGGATTTCTAATGTTAAACAAACTAAATATAGCCTGAGAAGGACTCCATACTTCTCTATTTGAGTCCTTGTGGATGAACTGTAACCTAGCTTAATAGTCAGACAGAATCAAAAACCTAAGTTAATACTCTGCACCCCTAACATTAGCTGAGTGTTGGCCAATCCCAGCGGCCATACTTAACCACTCAGGACTGCTGAGTGTTTGAACGCAGTTTCTGTTCCTCACTTCTGATTCCCGTATGTCACTTTACCTTCTTTTCTATAAATTTGTTCTGACCACAAGGCCCACCCAGAGTCTCTGTGAATCTGCTGGGATTCTGGGGGCTGTCCGATTTGATCGTCCATTGCTCAGTAACATCGAAGTAAGCTAAGCTGAAGATCTTATTCACTAACAAACCTCTGCTTCCCCCAAACAACTTCAAGATATTCTAGAATCAGATTGTTCATCTCCATTCTTGGTTCTGTTATCATTTTGAAGTTCTCTTGACTCAATATATCTAGACTGCTGTCTCTTAAATAGTCCCACTCACTTCCAAGCCGAACTCTGTACTAATACGACTATTTTTTTTTTTTTTTTTTTTTTTTTTTTTTTTTGAGACGGAGTTTTGCTCTTGTTACCCAGGCTGGAGTGCAATGGCGTGATCTCGGCTCACCGCAACCTCCGCCTCCTGGGTTCAGGCAATTCTCCTGCCTCAGCCTCCTGAGTAGCTGGGATTACAGGCACCCACCATGCCCAGCTAAACGACTATTTTTTAAAACGCACACATGATCATGGACTTCAAGCACTTCCCTTCCCAAATCTTTAGATGAGTCTCTACTCTCATGAAAAAAAAAGAACCTAACCCTTGACAGGAGGTGCAAGGGCTTCAGAATTATTGCTTTCCTCTTCTTCCTGAATTCTAAACCCACCAGCTGCCTCCCTTATTGTAACTGGGTGTCCCAGACTCTTGGCCTCCCCTGCCCCAGGAATCGGGGAAGAGGCCGTGGAGGTGTGGTGGGCTTACCGTTCGTATAAATGTCACGGACCCAAAGAGTTTTGCAGAGAGCGTTTTATTAGGCAGAGAGAGAGAGGTAGAGAGAGCACCCACGCTGTTGTGGGAGGGCATCCCAGAGAGGGAAATCCGCACAGGTAGGAAGGGAAAGAGAGCTACCACGTTGCCGTGGGAGGGGATCTGGAGGAGGAGTCCGCACAGGTAAGGGGCAGTGGGCTTTTAACTTTGAAGTTATTCCCGCCCCATTCATGTTCTCGTCCAGTGAAAGGAGATCTTTCAAACTTCCTCTGGAGTGATTGATCTTTAACTCGGATATTGGATTGGCTGCTTGGCCCACAATAGAGCCCTCCCTTCCAGGGCTTTTGATGGGCTTTCTGAACAAAGGAAGCTTACCTGGAATTTTACCTAGGCCACGCACGGGAAAGTTGGACAAAGAACTCTAGGTTCCCGGATGGGAAGGTGGTGGAGGCATGGCGGCTGGGAAGTTCTTGCCTTTGAAACCACAACCCTTGTAGTCCCGGGAAGAGAGGTTAACATAGTCCCTCACTACCCCTGCCCAATGTGCCTTACCCGTGGCTACGGCCATATGACCACTCTGCTCCCCGCAAAAGTCCTCCACTCTCTGAGACCTCTTGCTTCATAAGTCCTCTCTGCCGCACCTGAGTCCCCTCTCCATGTCTTCCGTCTTAGAACGTGTACTCAGTCTTCAAGACACAGCCTCTCTAATCTTTAAGGCAGAATTCATGCTCCTCTAGAACTCTGCGCAAATATGATTAAGTATCTGTAAAGCTGCGTTGTAATTAATCGGCTATTTTGGACTCAAGGCCGTGAATTCCTTGAGGGTAGGGATGGAGTCTAATTCATCTTCACTCTCCCTATACTCACGCAGTTCCTATCACACGGTAGCTGCTTAATTGATGTTTATAGTCAGCAGGACTACATCAAGGAAAGCCTATCACAAAATCAAAGCCTTACTTCTCCGTGGGTAGACGCGCACTCTCTCTTACCTGAACCTGGCAGCCAAGGCCAGTGTACTTAAGCTTGTAAGGAGAGGAGGGTGGCATCGTTTAATGTAATCGGGGATTAGGTGAGCTGCCATCTTCCCAGCTTCCTCCCCAGTAATTATGAGCCTTCACCGGCTATTTGGAATATGTGAACAAAGGATGTGCTTTTCTTCAATCATTCATTACACACTTAAAAATGTAAAAAAGCCAATTCCCCTAATATCTCTTTAATTCCTACCTAAAATATCCTGAGGAAATGGATATCTGATGCGGGAGTCTTCTTGTATGAAAAGAACAATGCTTAAGACATGCAAATGTCAGAAGAGGCTAAGGCTGGCGGTTCCCTTTGATCTATGGAAAGGAAATATAAACAAGAATACGGTTCTATTAACTTCACATCAAAGTGAATTTTAGTGCCTCCTTTTCCAGAGCAATTAACATGGCCATTTCATGATTTATTGTTTAGCTGGAGTGAGTCCCACTCTTTTTTTTTTTAAGCAGGAATTTGATCTTACAGAAAATTCTGGCAGGAATGTTAAACTTCTCTCCCTTCTTCCTTTCCACAACTTGAATCAAAAATACCTTTTACCCCTGTGATATGCTGGGTCTGGAGCCTCCTGTGCAGGGTGAAGTCTGCGCAGAAACGCAGTCTGATGCCGGTTCAAGGTTGAGTGTGCTTGGATGAGGATGGATATATGGGTTTTGGAAGCAGTCTATAAATCAGGCTTTGCTTACAGTAAGCAGCCATGGCTGAGGAACTCTACTCAAAGATCTTGCTCCTTACTAGAAATGTCCTGTAGATGGGAAGCCCACAGAGGACAAAGTCAAGATGGACCTACAGGTCATAAAGAGAGCAAACCACAGAAAATAGGAAGCAGACACCTAGTCGGAGCTTCAGATTCACCTGAGGCAAGAGAATAGAATCTGGAGGCAGAAAATCTAAGGCTGATTCACTGTGACTTTCTAGAACTAAATTAAAAGGAAAACCCCAACTTTCCACACCTAAGTAACAAAAGCACCCCACCCCTTTCTGCACGGAAGATGGAAAATTGAGAGCATGTCTGATTGGTTGCTTTCTGCAACCAGTCAGAGCTTGCATAGGGTGTAACCTTTGTAACTTCACTTCAGCCTCTGATTGGTGGCTTCTCACCACCAATCAGATTGATTGCAGCCCAACAGTTCATTTACACAGGGTGTACACCAAGTAACCAATGAGAAGCCTCTAGAGGGTATTTAAACCCCAGAAAATTCTCCAACCAGGCTCTTGAGCCCCTATGCTCCCACGGGTCCCCCCCAGTAAAGTGTACTTTCATTGTCAATAAATCTCTGCTTTTGTTGCTTCTTTCTTTCCTTGCTTTGAATGTGCATTTTGTCCGATTCTTTGTTCAAGATGCCAACAACCTGGATACCGTCCATCAGTGGCATACCTGCTTTCGCCTGAGTTTTTTTTCCACCCACCACCCTTACCCCACTCTCTACTCGCACCCTCCCAGTCCTCTGGGCCTGAATAAGCAGGAGTTGCTCACTGTGCCAATTATCAGAAAAGCCATGGGGCTCGCCTCCAAGATGCCTGTGGGCTCCAGGCTGTTCAAATCTCCCGTCTTCCCAGAAGCTGGAAGCAGACTTCCACTTTTTCACTTTCACTGGTTCACCTTCAAACAAACCTATTCACAACTGACCCGGGGCCTGCTTCAGTGCAGGGCGGGTACTGAAGCAGTGCCAACTGTAGAGTTACGAGAAACCCTTGATGCCCTTCCGAGAGCTCCCAGTTTCCTCATTATGACAAAACACAGGGCCCCCAAGGTTGCAGCGTTCAAAGGTGGGCTTTTGCACAGGAGCAGTGAACCAGCCCCAAAGCCCAGATGCCCCTTCTGCATCTCATCTCCTCCCTGGGGTCTCTGCTCCTCCATTCCTGCTGCCACCTTCAAATGGGCCCCGGAAGAATGTGGTTTCCCCTGTTTTTACCGGACACAGATATCTCTCATTTCCCTTTAGTGCAGACACCTAGAGTTTTTGAAGGAACTCTTCAAACACTCTGAGAGAATAAAATGAAAACAAACACTGATCACGCAGTAACCACTGCCCTGATGGTGCGAGCTGCCCCAGACACTCTGCCCCTTCTGCGTCTTTGCTCATTTCACCTGCACCACAAGGACGTGGAGTCCATGCCGTCCCATTCTACAAATAATAAGACTGAGGAATAGGTAGTGAATCTCTCTTGCTTTCTCTGCTCACCTACCCCTTCTTTCTGGGAACAATATGCCCCTTTTTGGGGGCAGCCTTTCTCCCTCTCCCTGCTAACATGCAGTGAGAGGTGGTGAGGAATCGTGGTTAACAGCACAACTTTGGATCAAAATTCTCTGATTTTTGTTCGTGTGAAAATGGCCCCATTGAAACCTGTTACTCACAGCTTGACCCAACCCTGATGGAGTACCCTCATCCACAGTGCTCAGAGGAGCCTTACTCACCCAGGGCACTATCGGTCGTTCCCTAAAAGTGTCCGTGAGCCAGCCCTCTCCAGGCCCCACCTCCCACTTCTCACTCAGATTCCTCTGTGTTGTCTCCATAATGTTGGATGGCTTTGTTCTCTCAGAACCACTTGGCCCGCACTGCCAGAGTCTCCTGCATCTCACGTCTCACAACTTTGCTACCAGTGGGGCTGATCCCCACTAATCTCAGCTCCACAGTTTACTAGCTGTGTGCTTTTGGACAAGTCCCTGTATCTATCTGTGCCTCAGAGTTCTCATCCCTAGAATAGGGGAACCTCATAGTGCTGTGACAAGGATTCAGTGAGTTAGTATGAGTACTTGGAAAAGTAACTGCTATAAGTTTGGTTCTTGTTCTTCTGGAGGGAACAGCCTTCCTAGCACCTCCTCGACCACAGCAGGTCACCCAGAGGGTGGGCACGAGACTCATGTGACTAATTAGGGTCTACTCCTTGGATTTTTCCTCCGTGGATCTGGTTAAGGAGAATCAGCCCCTCTCTGGTGGCAAAATTCTGATACATGAGGTGCAGGAGTTTCTGGCCGTGTGAGCCAAATCATTCTGACTAAACAAAGCCAAGCAGAGGGGACAAAAGTCAAGAGTGTTTCCAGCAGCCTTTGAGTCTCTACTTCTAGGTGTTTCTGACATGGGTGGAGTCCCAGAGCTTTGTCCCATCCTGGACCTCACCTTCTATGGAAGTCTAGTACCCATTCCCTGAAATATAAGAAGCAGCATTCTGATATCTTCCAGGTGAAAGTGACCCGATTAAAATATCTGTTACTCGTAGCATGACCCAACTGATTGAATACACGAATCTACGGTGCTCAGAGGAACGTTACTCACCCAGAGCACCTTAGGTCATTCTCGCCTTAGGTCACTGAGCCAGCCCTCCCCAGGGCCTGCGTCCCACCGCTCATTCGGATTCCTCTATGCTATATCTCTATAACGATGGATGGCTTAACTTGGCCATTTGGACAGCCATTTGAATGCCATTCTTGATTATTTTACAGCTGCAAATTTTACCATGCCAATTTTATATTCCAGCCAACGATTATTAATCAGTTGGGTTTCCAACCCTTGTCTATGACACTCTTCAAGAAAGGAACAACATTGCTCTTGGCTAAGGGGGCTGCTGGTGTCACGCTTGGTGTTTTGGGAAAAAACATGGTTGGGGATGTGGGACTTCATGAAAACTAGTGGATATCAGTTCCACCCTACGTGCCTGGGGTTCCACCCTATGTGCTTGGGGTGCAATTGAGACTTTTTACTTTCTGGGACTTTTTTTTGACAAATAATGAAAATACCAAACAAGTTGACACTTACTTCATACTTAGTCCCAGAGGAAAACATCTGTAAAACTTTCAGCTGTCAATAGTTACAGTGGCACGTCTGCTGCTGGAGATAAAAAGGTAATGAGTGTTGCCCTTTGCACATGGATTTCTACTTGATCTAAAATGCCTGGAAGAATTAGATACTCAGCAAAATCCTCAACCCCCTAATGACCTCGGTTACAATCCACATACCCTGTCAGTCTCTTAGGTGTATTTGTTTCTGCTCGTTCGGGAATGAGGAATTCTGGCTCCAACACTAATTGTAATGCCCTAGACAGATTCAGAGTCTAGAGCATCACTTCGCTTTTCTCATTTTTTCTGTCCACAGAGTTCCACAGAGTGCAGTGGGAGGAAGCACAGTTAGAGGTCATGAGACCACAATGCTTCTGACCTCAGCTCTGCCTAATGTTGGCTGTGTAACCTTTGACAAATTACTACCCTCTCCTAACATAGACTTTCTTACTTCAAAAAGAGGAGTAGTAGGAGTCATAATTCCTATATGGATTGGAAGGAGCTGGTAAGTTAATGTATGCAAAATCATATAAATAATTGTGAATGCTTTATAAGTATGGGACACCACCACCACCATCACCACTGTCATTATTATCTTTGTTTCCTCTTGGCCATGGTATACAGCATTCCAGTAAGAAGGTTGGATCTAAGCAAGGTTCCTCAACCTGGGCACTCTTGACATTCTGGGCTGAATAATTCTTTGTCGTGGAGTCCTGTCCTATGCGTAGTAGGCTGTTTGGCAGCATCCCTGGCCTCTACCCACTAGATAATGCCTATGGCACCCCCTTCTGCTTGTGGCAATCAAAAAATGTCTCCAGACATTGCCAAATGTCCCCTTAAGGTGAATCACTCTTAATTGAGAACCCCTGCTCTAAAGGCAAGCATTAGTCCAGATATGAGATAGAAAGAGGGAAGGAAGTAAGGGTCAACTTATCTGGGCAACATGGCAGCTGCTCTTTTCTGAACATGTGAAAAGGAATCCGAAAAGATCCCGTTGCTCCTCTTGTATCCTTTTGCGCCTTTTCCCAAATACTCTTGCTGTAACGTAGGCATCATCAGCCCAATAACCTTTGACTCCAGTTGTCTCTGCCAAATAGTCCCTGTGTTTATATCCTGCCTTTTCCGTGGACAATGTACTATCCACTTTTTCTGGTGATCTGCTCTAGCAGCCCAGAACTAGGAATCAGAGTATATGGTAGAGGGATTCCTGGCTCTTAGCAATGCCATGGGCAACTCTAGTATCTATACAGCTAGGAAGAACTCAAAGCAAATGGTTATTAGGGGAACCCAACTTCCTCCCTGATAAAGCTGTGAAACAGGTCACCAGCCTCTTAAAAAGCCGGTTGGGATAATCCCAGAACTTAACACCATGGAGTCCCCTCTGACTTTGTCCTGCTTGGTTTTCTCCCCAAAGATGGGTGCCTCTGAAAAACCCCAACCATCTCCCTTCCTATGAGAATCCTGTCGGTTGTGCTCTATTTTGTCTAAACTCCTAAACCTGCCCTGCGGAGTTACCCTCTCCTTGCAACCAAACTGACCCAGCCTGCAGATCCCAGATGCCTCTTGTTCCACCCCCAGGAATTTTTGCATAATCTCACTCCTAGCCAAGAGTTCCAAGGTGCCCGGGCCCCCTACCTTGCCCCATCTCCTTGCTGAGAAAGGAAGATAGAATATCTGTGGTACTTTAACAAAAATAAAAGATTTGAAAAATTGAACTGTTCAGAGACACAATTTCACCCTTCAGCACATCAGCTTGCTTCATTCATTTGTATTCTGATCTAAACCCTGTCTACATGCAAGCATAGCTTAGGTGCTTTTTAAGGTGTATAGACATTCTTCAACTTTCAATGGGTTGTACTGTGATAAACTCTCATAAGTTGAAAACGATCATAAATGAAGACGGCATGGCTATCTGGGAGCTGCAGCTTGCTGCCACTGCCCATCTTCATGTAACAAGTGTAATAGGTTTCTACTGAATGAGTGCCACTTTCACTCCATCCTAAAGCCAAAAAATTACGAAGTTGAACAACTGTACCTCAGGAACCATCTGTAAATATCATTCTGTGTCCTGTTTTTCATAGTTAATTTTATATCATAGGCATTTTCTATTTTGCTTTAAAATTACCATTTTAATAACTAGGTCTCCATGGACTAGTTATAAAATTCTTTATGTGACCATTTTCCCAAGATTTGGTCTTTTCCTTTATTTCCTATTAAAATTAATTCTGCAATCAACATTTGACATCTTCCGTAACTAAGCATTTTTTTCTTCTAAATTATTTCCTTGGGATAAATTCCCAGAAGAAGGATTAACATTCAAGGATATACATGCTTTATGGCCTTAATATAGATTGTCAATTATTTAACCAAAGGGTTACCCCAAATAACCCTGACATGAGCAATGTTGGAGAAATGATTTTATCACAATGATGCCATTATTTTTACTTTTTTAATAGTACAGTACTGTTTGTCATTCTTTTCACTTGCATCTCTTTGATTGCTCTTGAAGACAAATATTGACCTCTCCATGAACTTTGCAGTTCTCCTGAAGAGCTCTTGGGCAGGACAGAGGAAGGAACCCATGTCCTGAGTTCTGCTCCAAGCTACTCAGAATCCCACATTGAGTTTTCTGTCACATCGCTGTCTGTGTTTAGTGGCTATTACTTTGATTTCTCTCTCCCATCTCAGCCTACCACGAAACACCAACTTGCTGATGTCTGCCTATTGTCAGAATCTCACATTCCTCATACTTTCATATCCAGGACAACTCAGCTCTGTCCAAGACTTATACACCCAAACCCATAAAGGCTTACACGCAAGATAGGCCCTACAGGTAAAAGACCCAGCAAACGTAAAAGGTGGTTAGCAACCGCATTTTGAGACTTCAGGCTATTGACCCCTGGGTCACACCCTTCACAAGCTGAAGTTATCAGTTATACTCCTGAACAAACAGAGGCAGTCCACAGACTCCTGTCAAGGAAATTTTCTCTACCTCATTATAAACTTCCATTCCTGAAAATAATCTGTCACGATCTCTTCAGCGCCACCCAAGGAACTACATGGAGAGTCGGAACCATGCTTCTGATAAGTTTAACGATGCTTTCCTTCTTATAGTTTAAAAACAACAACAACAATAAAAGCAAACACTTCTGTAGCTCACATTATATGCCAGGTACCACTGTAAATGTTTCACATAAACTCATTTAATCCTCCCAAGAACTAATATGAGTTAGGTATGATAATCATCCCCGTTTCACAGGGGAAGAAACTGAGGCACAAAGAATATCTGCAGCTGGAGCTGGAGCCTGTTCATAGCCCTCTGCTATGGGCTGTGTGGGCCCTTGATGACTTGCAGCTGGTAGGACGCTGAGCCTGGGGAGTACAGGGGAGGGGCAGGCAGGTGGAGGCCAAGCAGCTCCTGAAATGCCTCCCTCTGTCTGTGCAGGACGACCAACTCCATGGCTGGCTTTTTATGCAAGGCCATTCAGGAGGGGCACATGCTCACAGCCACAGTGGGCTTCTCAGAGACAGGTTTTTATAAACACACTAATGCCCTATTTCTCTTTGTCAGCTAATGATAAGGTCAGAATGAATGCAGTAGGATAATGGATCTTAGTCAATACTGCATGGGAGGCACGTTTTGCCGCTCCTAATGCTTCCTTAAAAATCAATCCCATTGGCATTAATAGAATGTTCTCATTAAAAATATATGAGGCATGCTGAGCACCATATGAATGGAAAATAAACATTATGAAACAAAGTCAGCGACTGTGCTGAATCTACTCATTAATGGCTTCTGTTTTTCTCCAAACTATCAGGCCCTCACTCTGATTATTGCTCATTAATTACTATTTGTTAGTGCAAGAACTGACAGCATCACTATCTGAATGGCAGGACCATACACCAGCATCGACACTAGGTCTTGGAGGGGAGTCTGAGCTATGCCACCTGGCACAGGTCCCTGAACATCTCTGAGCCACATGCTCTCCTTTATGAAGTACGAATGATTAAAAATTCCCTAACTGGAAAGCTTAGGGCCACACAAAGACTGCATATGGATATCTCTAGCAGCTTTATTCATAACTACCAAACTTGGAAGCGACCATGATGCCCTTCATAGGTGAATGGATAAATAAACTTCGGTTCATCCTGACAATTCTTTATTACTCAGTGCTACCAGGCCATGAAAAGCCAGGAAAAAGACACATGGAGGAAATATAAAGGCATATTACTAAGTGAGAGAAGCCCAACTGAAAGGCCACATACTGTAAGTTTCCAACTAGCCAACATTCTGAAAAAGACAAAACTATGGAGACAATAAAAAGATCAGGCCAGACCCTGTGGCTCACGCCTATAATCTCAGCACTTTGGGAGGCTGAGGCCGGCAGATCACCTGAGGCCAGGAGTTCAAGGCTGGCCTGGCCAACATGGTGAAACCCCATCTGTACTAAAAATACAAAAATTAGCTGGGTGTGATGGCACATGCTTATAGTCCCAGCTACTCAGGAGGCTGAGGCAAGAGAATCGCTTGAACCCAGAAGGCAAACGTTGCAATGAGCCAAGATTGCGTTACTGTTCTCCAATCTGGAAGACAGAGTGAGACTCCCTCTCGAAACAGAAAGATCAGTGGTTTCCATGGGTTGGAGCAGAGGAGGGATAACTAGGTGGAGAACAGAGAAGTTTCAGGGCAGTGAGACTACTCTTCATAATACAATCATGGATACATGTCATTATACATTTATCCAAACCCATAGAATTTACATCACCAAAAGTTAACTCTAATATAAACTATGAACTTTGAATGATTAGAATGTGTCAGTGTAGGCTCATCAGCGGTAACAAACCTAGCACTCTAGTGGGGGATGCTGTTAATGAGGGAGGTTGAGCATGGGAGGAGAGAACATACAGGATTTCTCAGGCTTTCCTCAATTTTGACATGAACCTATAACTACAAAAAAAAAAAAATTTCTGTTTTTCTTTTCTTTTTTGAGACAGAGTCTCCCTGTGTGGCCAGGCTGGAGAGCAGTGGCATGATCTTGGCTCACTGCAACTTCCACCTCCTGGGTTCAAGCAATTCTTCTGCCTCAGCCTCCCAAGTAGCTGGGATTACAGGTGCATGACACCATGCCCAGCTAATTTTTGTATTTTTAGTAGAGATGGGGTTTCACCATGGGTGCCAGGATGGTCTTGATCTCTTGACCTTGTGATCTGCCTGCCTCGGCCTCCCAAAGTGCTGGAATTACAGGAGTGAGCCACTGTGCCCAGACAAAAAATTTTTTTCTGAAAAAAAATGATTTTAATTGACTTCAAGTCTCTGTGAGACCCAGATGAGATCATGGGTGTGCGACCCCTGCTTCCACCCTCACTAACTCTGGAATTTTTGCAGATGACAAACCTGTGTGAACTTCGGTGCTCTTGTCAGTGAAATGAGGGTTAAAATGATGGGGTTGACAGGGGAATCAGGAAGGAGTAGATGTGGACATAGTTTGCAAACCAGGACATGCTGTACATACACAATAGATGACCCCTGCTTCTCTGGAAGTTAACAAATTAAAAATAACTAAGATAAGAATGGAGACCCTTCCTGTTCTCATGGTATCTTTTTATTTTTATTTCCCTAAGGTGATGTACTGGTGCCCAAAACCATCCTTTGTTCCCCCATTGAGAGACTATTTTCTCCAAAGGTGACACAGAGGTGGAGTTACCTTATGAATATCCAACCAGCACTGACCAAATATTTTCTATGACAAATTGTGATGTGAGTGCACCACGTGGGCTTATAATGGTTTATACCTAAAATAGGGCATTGGTATGTGGCTGGGCTCTGTCATTTCAGTTCCACCAAGAAGCAGATTTTTACTGGGGGCTAGAGGAGGAGTAAGAACAGCAAAAGAAACAGAACTGGAGAGGGAAAGCCTCCAGCTGCCATGCAGGGCTCACAAAACCTCTGCCCACCCAATGGGGAGCTCGCAGAAGATTGCCCATAGTAATCCTGTATGAGGCAGAAGCGGCCAGAGTCCCCATCCCATGTTCCATCATTGCCTAAAGGCTGCCGAGCAGAAGCATGACCTTGGCTAAGTTGTTGCAGTGGATTTTGAAGCAAGGTGGCCGTTTTGGCTGGAGCAATGTAAAACTGCAGAAGAGAAGGAGGAGAAGACGTCAGAGAGGGAGTGAGAGCCCAGCTCAACGGGGCCTTGTCAACATCGTAAAGACCAGCATCTACCCTGTTTGAGATGAGAGCTATTGGTGGGTTTAAGCACAGTCAACATGACCGCTGCGTGAAGCCAGATGGGCAAGGGGAGAAGCAGAAAAACCTAGAGAAGAGCCAGTTCCAGCCTTCCAAGTAAGAAATAGTGGTTGTTTGAACTAGGCCCCTAACTGGGCAAGTGGTAAGACGTAAAACTCTAGGTATATTTTACATGGGGCTTGAAGGAACTGCTTTGTGGTAAGGCCACAAATTTCTTGTATATTTTGTTTTTCTTGAAAATACAATCTTTTCTGTCTTGAAAAAAGATATCTGTGTTTTCTTCTAACAGTTATTTTTTCTATGCATTGATTGAATTCCTTTCTATTCTCTTTTTTGGGGGCATTGTTCTAGAGCCCACCTAATTCTGATTAGAAAAAAATTATTTCCTCCGCTTTCAGTACGACCATTATTCCAGGATTCTCTTCACATTCACGGGTCGCTTTGTATTATTTCTCACATCTCACATCATCCTTTTCCTTGGCTTTTTGCTAATTTTGCTGCAACATAGTCTTAAATAAATTCTTCAGAAATAGTGCACAGGAGTGAACGTTTCCCACGATTTGAATACCTGAGACTGTTTTTGTTTTACTTTCTCGCTTGGCTAATAGTTTTAATAGGTATAAAATTCAAAGTTCAAAATCAATTTTCATCAGAACACTGAGAACCTAGTTCCACTGCCTTCTAACAGCCATTTTCGTTTGTGGAAAATATGATTCAATTCTTATTTTTGTTTTTGCAAGTGACTCATGTTGACTCTTGAAAAATTTTTGAATCCTTTTTTTAGTATATGGTATTCTCAGATTCCCTAGTCTTCCCTAGGTGAAGAGTTTGTTGTTATTGTTCTCTTTTTCCCGGAAATGAGGTGAGTCCTCCTGATTTTAGTACTTCTGTCTTCAATTCAAAACCACATCAAATGGTTGTTCTTGCTTTGAAGAGTATAGAGTAGTGATAAAAGATGTGACACCCTTCTCTGTGGTGTTTGTATCATCGATGGATCACTGTCTTCTCACTCTTTTTATTTTTTTAGACGGAGTTTTGCTCTTGTTACCCAGGCTGGAGTGCAATGGCGTGATCTCGGCTCACCACAACCTCCGCCTTCTGGCTTCAGGCAATTCTCCTGCCTCAGCCTCCTGAGTAGCTGGGACTACAGGCACGTGCCCCCATGCCCAGCTAATTTTTTTGTATTTTTAGTAGAGACGAGGTTTCACCATGTTGACCAGGATGGTCTTGATATCTTGACCTCATGAGCCACCGCGCCCGGCCTCACTCTTTCTTACTTCCTGGGCCCATATGTAGTATACTTTTCACTTGTACCATATTGCTATTTAATTTTATTTTTTAACTTTTATTTTAGGTTTTGGGGTACATGTGAAGGTTTGTTACATAGGTAAACATGTGCTACAGGGGTTTGCTGTACAGATTCTTTCATCTCCCAGGTATTAAGCCCAGTACCCAATAGTTACCTTTTCTGCTCCTCCCCCTCCTCCCACCCTCCCTGGGCTGTTTAATTTTCACATATATGTGTTTTCTTCCCAATTATGGTACAAGCTCCTTGAAAACAGGCCATAGTGCTATTGAATATGTCATCTTCATAGAGCCATATTGGGCAAACTGCTGAATGCTGAAAATATTGAAATGAATTACCTTTTCTAATTCCAGTTCATGGGCATGAGAAAATCTAGCAGATATTGTAGGGAAAGACTTAGAGCATTGCAACAGCACCAAGACAGAGGCAAGAAGAGAAGAGGAATGGAAGATTCACTATTGAGAGGACAGAATTAGGACAGATCCACGTGCAGGGAACAGGAAAAAATAACATTTCAAAACTGGGGCCAGGGACATCGGGGAGCATTGCAGCTTCCTTTGGCACATGGCGCAGATGGAGGTGAGGCTGCATGAGGAGCAGAACTGAGCTGAGCCCCTGTACGTCTCTGCCCTACCCTTCCTTCCAGCCACACACTTTCACTGAGCATCCTTTATTCACTGCTAATGTTATACTCAGTTCAAAGTTTAAAAAAAAAACCACGCATAAAACAGAATGGAGATTACCTTTTGGGGAAGTTAGTGACTAGGGCATGACATAGGGTGGCAGTCCTCTGAGGCAGCTGATAATGGTCTTTCTCATGATCTGGGTACTGATTACACAGGTGTGTTCACTTTGTGAAAATTCATAAAGCTGCACACTTGTGATCTGTCCACTGTTCTCCATGCACATTACCTAACAATAAAAAGCTTACAGCAAAAATAGAATCCCTGCCACCAAGGAGCTCCCTACCTAGGGAGAGAAGGAGAAAGGAAGATTTTTCTCTTATTGTCCTGTTTTAGGTACTGAGAAAGCCACCAAGCTGAAGGGCAGAGTCGACAGCATTTACCTTCTCAGTGCCCAGCACAGCAGGACGCACATTCCACACATCAGAAGTGCTTTGTGGCGACTTCCATGGGTTCTGTCTCATTCTCCACGTGACTGTACTTAAAGGAAGGTTCCTACCACGGTGACACATTTTGTCCTTTTGCACTTTGCTTTTCCCCCAAAGAGGATTTCAAATCAGGGCTATTCACCAGCTGCAATAGATTGTGGCAGATGCTACTGGAGAAAAGAGGAACGTGCCCCCACGGGTCAGAATGGCTGGCTGGTCCCTCCCTGACCCACTGGGCTGCCTGCTCATCATTATTGATAATGACTAACATTTCATTGAGTATTTATTACGCGTCAGCCCTGGGCTTAGTTCTTTGCCAAATTAACTCAATCCTCACAGAAACTCTACGGGGTTAGAACTTTTATTTTCCCAATTTTGCAGATTAGGAAGCTAAATGTCCTATGGTTACTGAATGACAAAGCAAGGACTCATTTGGAGTTAGGCGACCTCAGCCCTCATGTACTCAACCTCCAGGCTGTATTTCTTTTTCATGAGGGAAGGTGTGGGGGTTTTCTATTGGTACATAATGGGCCTGAACCTAGAGGGAAGTCAGCAAGGAGGTCTGGGGCATGGTTTGCTCATTTTGAGGGGCTTTAGCCCACAGATGGCTTCATAGTGGCCTGCTGAACTTGTAAAGAACTTCTTGTAGTGCTACTGCGGGTCCCAGCTGGAAGAGCCCCAAGCCCCTCCAACCATCCTGCCAGCAGTAGGTCCAGGCTTCCAGCCTGCAGGCACTTTCCAACCACTATGGCAAGTCAGGCCATGGGGAGCTCATTTATGGGAACTCACTAAGTGCTCCACAAACATCATCCAGAGAGATTAATTGCTGGTTAAAATCTGATTGCTTGGAGGTCCCTTGTTGATAGTTTGAAAAGGCAAACACGGTAGGTGGGCTGCTCCATTGGCAGCATTCACGGCAGGCCAGGCTGAGGACATGGCTGCTCAGGCGTGACCCAATTACCTGAAAGTGGTCATTAGCTGCATCCATTATGGGCTGTGTTCTCCCGAAGCCTACCTTGGTTCCAGGTTTTCCGAAGTGGCAATCAATCCAAATTAAACTGCATGAGACATTCAATAAAACAACTGGTTGTAAACTATTTGCCCTTTGGTAACTTCCAAAGCTTATTTCCCCAGACACCAAAGACCATTTTTTACATTAATGTTTGTGATATTTTCTGTCGCTTTATAGGTTAAGTTTGCAAGCTCAGCATTCAAAATGCTGTTGGTCTGTTAATTCAATTCAACAAGCATCTGTTACAGGCCTAAGGGCCTGTGCCAGGAAGTAAGGATCATTAGAGAAAACAGGCCTGGACATGGCCTCAAAGAGCTTGCAGCCTAGGGATATGGACAGATGTATTGGCTGCAGTTTGCGCCAACCTGATATAAACTAAGAATAATGCAATGAAATAAGTGTCAGAACAGAGGTGTGTTCAAAAGGACATGGTACCTCCAAAACTATGATACATCTGATTTTGTGTGGGGCTTGGGAAAGTGAAGGAAAGATTTGAAGAATGGATGGCACTTAAGCAGAAGGGAAAAAACACGGAGGGACAGACTGACCTGTTTCCAGGGTCCTAGCAGTCTGGCATACTGGAACTTTGGCTGTCTGGGTGAGGAGGCGGAGAAGAAGCTTACTAGTGCCATGGTGAGGATCTTCACTTTATCCTGTAGGAAGTGGAGAATTTCACGTGGGGCACTTAGTGGTGGTCAAGTTGTCATGGAAACCAGCGGATTTTTTTTTTTTTTAATCTAAAGGAAGTCTTCTGGTTTACCTGAGATTAATGTGTTCTATTCTGTAATATTAGATTTCTTAATTATAATGACAACATTAAATAGAGTTGTATATGTGTGTGGAAAGCTCAGGAAATGATTTGGTTTAGAGATACAGATTTTGGGTAATAAAATTTATTTTTTAATTGACATTGTTGGAGTGAATAAGCTTACCTATGGAGAAGTAATTTTAAAAATGAAAAGTATATGTGCCATACCATGGAACATTATGCTGCAATCAAAAACGAAGAGTTCATGTCATTTGTAGGGACATGGATGCATCTGGAGAACATCATTCTCAGCAAACTGACACAAGAACAGAAAATGAAATACCGCATATTCTCACTCATAGGCGGGTGAGGAAAAATGAGAACATGTGGACAAAGGGAGGGGAGTACTAAACACTGGGGTCTATTGGGGGGAATGGGGGAGGGACGGCAGCGGGGGGAGCTGGGGAGGGATAGCCTGGGGAGAAATGCCAAATGTGGGTGAAGGGGAGGAAGGCAGCAAAACACACTGCCATGTGTGTACCTAATGCAATTGTCTTGCATGTTCTGCACATGTACCCCAAAACCTAAAATGCAATAAAAAAACTGGAAAGTATAGAGGAGGGCTTGGAGGGAAAAGTATCATATAAAAAATTATGCCACTTCACTAAAGGACAAAAAGAAATTTAAGATATCAATTCTTTGCAAATAAAACTGCACAATTAAGGTCATACCAACCAAACTCCAAATGGTATTAACTTTTTAATTTGATAAATGTAATTCTAAAGGTTGTCTGTAGCCCCGATTATTTTTAAATGTGTTCTGATGCCCCTGACTGTCCCCAACACCCTTTCCAAGAGTCTACCAGTCCAAAATTATTTTTATATTAGTAAGATCTATTGGCCATTTTCACTTTCATTCTTTCACAAGTAAACAGTGGGGTTTTCTAAAGGACAGGCAACATGTAATTAAATTATCATTTGACAATTATTAGAAGATGAGCTTGTGTATTCATGTGTTTTTAGAATATTCAAAAGTAGTACGTTTAGAGAATAATGCCTGCATTTTGAGGATTAACTGTGGTTCCCTATGGTCTCACTATTTATTTATTTACTATTCCTCTGCAGTGACATTTATTATCCTATAAATCATTATTTTAAAATCTCAAAGTCTTCTTTGTGCCTATGCAAAAACCCACAAGAAATAATGCAACTTGTCAGATTTTGCAATAATACTTAAAGATTTTTTTAAAAGTTTCTGAATTACTATGTTACCTAAAACTTACTTTAGAATTACATATTCTATTCCAAATTAAAAAAAAACTTATAAATTATTTTTCTCACATTTATGAATTGCTTATTGGCTTGAGGAATATTGGAAGATTTGCTTTCTCAACCTACAGGTGCACCATCTAAGTCTAAAGATGCCAAAGAGAGATGAAACAGACGTATCAGAGAATTCACTGACTCATGAAAAGGTGGAATCTAGGCCAAGAAAACTGGAAAAGAAAACTAAATAAGAAGCAGAAATATGACAAACATTCTTGTTCCCTTGGCTTTAGAAATGTTAGTAATTTACCTTATTGTGCCATATGCAACCAAATATTTTCAAATAGGATTATGGTGCCTGTTAAGTCTCTGCATCCTTTTGAGTGTAATTATTCAGTGTTTCAAGACTACAGAATTGAATATTTAAGTCTAGGCATGAGGAGCTCTTTGAAAGGCAGACAGAGTGTTTTACAGCCTTTCAAGCCAGAAATGACAAAGCCACTATAGTATCTTATCTTACAGGGTAAGTTATCCCGTCACACTGGCTAGAGAAATGCGAACAGTAAGGAAAAGACTAATACTCTTTCCTTGAATGTGACTGAGAACTTCAAAGACCTTTTTCTTCTGCGTATTATATCTATTGATATATACCTATTAAACGCAATGTCTGACCTCTGTTTAGGAATGAGTAAATAAATACAGTGTAACCACTATATGTTAGCATAAATATTATTATTTTTGTTTTTAAAAAGCTACATTTTTCAAAAAAAAAATTGGTAAGGACAGGGTTTGGTTTTTTGTGTTTTTTTCTTTTCTTTCTTTCTTTTTTTTTTTTGCATTTTTGAAAATCTCTTCACTGGTTTATTAGAAGACTACTTGATTTTTACAGCTGATTCAGCATCCAATCTATTTGCCTATATTGTTTAATTAAAGTATGTAAGGAAAATCTGACCTTACACACATAAGTAGTTGGAAAAGGGAAAAGTCTTTTAATGGCCTTTTCAAGCAATTGCGGATATTCTCTGATATTCAACCAATACCCAACAAATGGTGGTTTCTTAAAGGTTGCTTGCAATGTGTCATCTGAAATTACATCAAGAAAATTTTTGAACTCTATTACTATCTTACTCATTAAATAAACCTTTTATCCATGATTTTATATTGCTCTGCATAGGTAATTGGAAAAATATTGACTCAGTGAAGTATGCAGGTCTTCAAAATGTTGACATATTTCATTATACAAAATTTTTAAAATCACGTTCATTAATATCATCATCGATGTCGTCAGAAAGTGGCCTCTCCATGTTTTCATTTTCTGACTTCTCATCTAGCAGGCATCTGGCAATGCCAACTGTACATTGTATATGGCGAAAACACACTAGGAAAAAATTCAGCAAATGTGCAAGGACTATATGTGAGAATGTTCTTCATAACATTGTTTTCAGTAGGAAAAAAAATCTAATCGTCAACCATGAATAAGGGATTATTTCAATAAAATATGATGCAACCTTAGAATAGAATACTGTGCAGCCACTGAAAACAATAATGTTAGCTGCAAACAGTAGCCTCTAAGTTAATATGGCCAGTATGAACCCATGTGTGGGAGATGTTGCTAGTGTTTACACATGCAGTCCTCCTCCTTTTCTGAAGGAGGCAGCAAGCATCCCTTGACTTCTTTCCTTTTCAATGAAACTGAAAAGGCAGCAAGCCTCCCTTTTCAGATGCATTGAAACTAGATGGTCCCATGACTAGCTCTGGTCAATCAGATGTGTGCAGAGTGACTGGTGTGATTTCTGAATTGAGGAAGCAAAAAGCCAATGTCCAGTTCTCCAGCCTTTCTTTCCCTTCTCAGTAACCAAGAAGCCCATGGTCCAGATGGTGCCGTTACAAGACAGTGGAATCTCTGCTAGCCTGTCTCACTGAGCAGCCATGTAGAACACAGACCCTGCCAACCTGTGTTGGAAAAGCAGCATGAGCAGGAATAAATCTTTGTTTTATTAAGCCACTGAGAATCTAGAGTTAAATTATTACTGCCATAAAACTTAGTTAACATGAGCGATGTGCTATTTTATTAAATAAAATCACAACAAAAGTGTGTGAGTATACGCACTTGTGTATGTGAGTGTCTGCTTAGCAATATATCTGGAAAATTATATTCCAACATGTAGGTGGAGACTTTCTCTGGCTGACGGATATTCGTGATTTTAGTTTTACTCTGTATTCTTTTTCCTGAACTTTACACAATAAACATGTATTTTAAAATCAAAAACAGCAGAGCTCTTTCCATTTTGGTAGATAAAAAGCACACTGATAATATCTTAGATGAGAATTATCTTGGTCATTTGAGGGCTTATGTCTACTCGTATTCATCTGTTATTAAAGGAAGATAATCCCCTAAGCACGGTTTTCTCAATAAACAAGCATATCACGTTCGAGTGAGAATGCATTTTCCTTTTGGACCAGTGCTGAGGAGGGACTACAATCGAAATGAAATATGAGAGTGCCACGTGGGTGGACGCCAGATTGGGGAGGCCTTGAGCACCAGACTACAGAAAGAAAGACCTTGAAAGGGAGAAAAGAGAAGGGGTGGAATGAAAGCAGGGACCAGCTCATGTCCTAACGCTTCCTTGTCTGCACCTCTGCTCGCCCTGCCCCTTCCACGTGCTCCTACAGATCTATCTTTAGCATAAATATGTCCCAAATACTGCATGGAACATATTTGGCTAAAAAATTAATCTGTTGTTGATCTGAAGTTTACAGTTAACTAGGCATTCTGTATTTTTATTTGCTGTATCTGGCAACCCTAAAAGAGAGAAGGTACGTTCTGCTTCCTGTTCCTGACAACTTCACCCCAGACTCACTTCACTCAAGCAGCCACAGTCTATTCTAGGAGCAGCATCTGTGTCCAGTGTGCAGTGCGTGCAATGCCTGCAGACTCAGCCTCAGCCTCATTTCACACTCTCAGCAATGCCAGCACCGGCTACCTAGTGCCCCCTCCACAGAAGTCTGGGTCCCAGCATCGAGGATCCTCCTCCAGGTTCAGACATTGGCCCCAGCCAATCACTGGTCCCTTCACAGAAGTCTGAGCTTCAACTCAGAGATGGTTTCAACTGCTGTTCCCGCAGCCTTAGGGATGCCAGTTGCTTCCTCCAGTTGCTACTTCTTGGTATGTATCTTCTTCTGGCCTTGTTAGTTCTTTAATAACTAATGAGCTGTGCTTTACCTTGAATATTCTCTGTTAAACTAACTGATGTGGTTTCCATCTTAGAACTGGACTTGCTCATCTGTACCTAATGTTGGGAGCAGGGGAGAGGAACGGTGGGATTGTTGTAAAGGGGAGAAGAAAAGTGAGCGGGTGGTCTAGAGTCTCCTAGGGGAGACTGGAGTGCCAGGGAAATAACCCTGGAGAAATGGGCCCCAGTGTTTATCATGTTTCCTGACAAGGGAGCAGGAGTGACTACGCTGCAGGGACTGGTATCTAAGTAAAATAAAGTTAGTCCTGGGAAATGGCAAGGGATCTGGCAAAGAAATGGACATGAAAGTGCATGACAAGAGGGGGCGGGCGGGCGAGTATTACCACCAGAGCTCTGCCCCGGTCAGATCAGTGGTGGCCTTACGTTCTCACAGGAGTGGGAATCCTTTTGCCTGGATCCCAGCAGGAAACATGAGGGATCTACATCGTGCACTCCTTATAAGAATCTAAGGTGATGGGGAGATGGAGGCAGCAAACCACCTTGCCATGTCTGCAGCTATGCAACGATCCTGCATGATCTGCCCATGTACCCCAGAACCTAAATTACAATTTTAAAAAATTAAAAAAAAAGAAAAAAAGAATCTAATGCCTGATGATCCCCCAGCACCCATCCATGGACAAACCAGTCCCTATTGCCAGAAAGGTTGGGGACTGCTGGCTCAAAGTGACACAAACTTATTGTCTTACAGTTCCAGGGGTCAGAAGTCTAAAACGACTCTCCTTGGGCCGAAACCAAAGTGTAGGCAGTGCTGCCTTCCTTCTAAAGTGGTTCTCAACCTTGTTGGCATCAGAGACCTGTTTCATGGAAGACAATTTGCCAAAGACCAGGGTGGGGGGATGGTTTTGAGATGATTCAAACACATTACATTTATAGTGGACTTTATTTCTATTATTACATTGTAATATATAATAAAATAATTATGTAACTCACCATATTGTAGAATCAGTGGGAACCTTGAGCTTGTTATCCTGCAACTGGATGGTCCCATCTGGGGGTGATGGGAAACAGTGACAGATCCTCAGGCCTTAGATTCTCATAAGGAGTGGCTGACATAGATCCCTCATGTGCACAGTTCACAATAGTGCTCACGCTCCTATGAGAATGTAATGTCACCACTGCTCCGACAGGAGGCAGAGCTAAGGTGGTAAAGCCAGGAGCTGTAAAAACAGATGAAGCTTCACTCACTCACCTGCTGCTCACCTCCTGCTTGTGCCATCCAGTTCTAACATACCGGCCCATGGCCCAGAGGTTGGAGACCCATGTTCTAGAAGATCTAGGGTCTAGGAGACAATCTGCTTTCTTGCCCACATCCCCTTGTTCCTGACCCACATCATTCTTTATATTTAAAAACATTTTTGCAGTGACAGAGTCTCGCTAGGTTGCCCAGACTAGTCTCAAACTCCTGGCCTCAACTGATCCTCCAGTCCTGGCCTCCCAATGTGCTGGGATTACAGCGACCCACATCGTTCTGACCTCTGACCCTTACATCACATCTCAGACTCTCCTACTTCCCTCTTGCACTTTCAAGGATCTTGATGATCTGGGCACTCCCAGGTAATCCAGAATAATCTCTCCATCTCGATATTTGTAAACTCAATCACATCTGTAATATATGCAGACATATTGCAAAGTCCTTTTTGCAATATAAGGTAAACATAGTCACAGATTCCAGGAATTAGAATGTAGGCCTCTTTGGGAGACATTATTCTGCTTACTACAGGGACCATGAGAGAGCTTCGTGTACACCAGTCCCTTTGACCAACTGAACTGGAGGAGGGTTGATTCACCTGCTTGTGAAACCACTTTTGCAAAATTGATAACTGAGAAAATGATGCCAGGGGACGAGATCTGACCTAACTGACTCCATCTTGCTTCTACCCTTAAGGTGTCCTTGTTCAGGCCTGGGCGTAGGCTGTGCTAACTTTGGGAGGAACTTAGTTTATAGTGTCACTTTGAAACAAAGATGATAACAGCCCTTTCCCAAAACAAATCTCTTTTGTGCCTGGGGACTAGGCTGCCTTTGCAGGGCTGAAAAATTAGCCACAAGATTAGAAATGATAGGCCAGGCATGGTGGCTTTCACCTGTAATCCCAGCAGTTTGGGAGGCCAAGGCAGGTAGATCATGAGGTCAGGAGATTGAGACCATCCTGGCCAACATGGTGAAACCCCATCTCTACTAAAAATAAAAAAATTAGCTGGGCGTGGTGGTGCATGCCTGTAGTCCCACCTACTCAGGAGGCTGAGGCAGGAGAATCACTTGAACCAGGGAGTTGGAGGTTGCAGTGAGCCAAGATCATGCCACGGCACTCCAGCCTGGCAACAGAGCAAAACTAAAACAAAAAAAAGAAATTATGGCTTAGGAGTCATACAACTGGAGGCTGCAAGATTCTGAACCTGCCTAAATTGTTCCTGGCCATAACATCACCATTATAAAAACTAAGATTGGTGCTTGAGATGTTATGCAAATCCTGTACTCAATGAATCAGCTGGCACCACCCAGTTCAACACACGGGCTCATATCCTGTGGCCCCACCCAGGAACTGACAGTGCAAGAAGACAGCTCCAACTCCCTGTGATTTCATCTTCCACCCGACCAGCCAGCACTCCCCATTTTCCGATCCCTTACCCACCAGATTAGCCTTAAACACCCCAATCCCTGAGTTCTCTTGGAGACAGATTTGAGTAATAATAAAACTCCAGTCTCCCATAGAGCTGGCCCTGTGTGACTTAGTCTTTCTCCATCGCAATTCCTGTGTTGATTAATCAGCTCTGTCTAGGCAGAGGAGAACCTGTGGAATGGTTACACCTGTGATCCTTCAGACAACTCCAGCATGAGGTGGCAGTTACCCGTGGGTCATCTTTGGTTCCATCAAGGGTGAGTATGGAGAAGCTGACCCACATGATCAAGACAGGTCATACGAACAAGAATAGTAAGGAGCTGTGTATCCCAATGTAACACATTTACAACACCCACTGTATTGGAAACATCCATCATTAGCCATTAACCCTGGGAACTCAAGGCAAGTAGCAAATGACAGGAAAGGTAACAAGAGGAAGGAATAGTGAAGGTGTGAGTGGGGTGCCGCAGAGAGACTACTCCAGCATTTCAGTTCTGGCCTGGAGTGTCGCTGCTGCCAGAGCCCTACCCCAGAGGACAGAGAACCTTCCATAGAGAACCAACCAGGAGAGGAGCCAGTTGGCAATTTGGTCCCCTTAAACATTTTAGTATTGTAACGTAGGAGCCAGGACTTCTGTTCCAGAACACCTGCCAAGTTGACCAGCAAGAGAGGTTTTTCCGAATATGCTAAGCCAGAAAAAGCAGTGTCCATTTGTTCATGTGACCCTTCGTCTGACAACTTCAAGAAGCACCAGAAGTCAATTATCTGAGCCCTAATTTCCCAAATGGAGTAATAAAGGGAAAGTCAAGGTAATTAGCAGCTCCTGTGCAGAATTTGGGAGAGAGGTCAAGAACACAAACCCCAGGCCAGTCGCATCCTGGCCACCGATTTATATCTTCCCAAACCATGTTGCCATTTCACGCATGGTGAACCCTGCAGGCCTGTGGTTCGGGGCATGCAAACATCTGTGTAAGCAAAATAGTACAGAAATGGTAAAGTCCTCACCTTCTTTCATATCTTGCTTCCTGGTAGACATTTTTAAAATTCATAGCAATGTCTCCAATCTTTCTGTTATCTTTAACTGGTATTATACCACTCTCTGATTTTCCAAATGAGGAAGTGGTCTCAAAGGGGTAAAGGGACTCAATGTTTATTGAACGTTACGAACTTGCCGTTGTGGTTGTCTTTGGGAGCTTTGAGAAAGATGGGCAAGGAGTGATTCCTGCCTTCACAAGACTTCCCACCTGGAGAACTGCAGATGTGAGTAGAATATGGAAATGAAAGCTGTGCAGGCTGCAAGTGGAGAACGGACAAAGGGCAGAGTGTTTAGAGAAAATACAACTCCTGGACATGCGGAGAGGCAACGTTTCCTAGAGAAGGTAGAGTTCCTTTGTGGGACGTCCACCCCAACATCTGTCCCCACTTTACAGAGGAGGAAACTGGAGCCTCTAGTAGTTAAGGGCTTTTTCTCATATGTTACATGCATAGAAAGTTCCAGAGACTGAACTCTGAACCACTGTAAGAGGACGATAAAATAGGGTGAAACAGCTCTTGTCAAGAGTTAAAATATTTGTATGTTTGGTGTCTTTAGGGAAAAAGGTGCTTTTGCCTTTTTGTCCTTAATACGGAATTAAAGTGTGGCTGGAATTAGACAATATAGCTATGTCTGTCATGGGTGGTGGGTGTGCAGGTATGAGAGGGAAGCACGAGGGAATGTATCTTCACTGCACAATGGTAGAGAGACTTCGAAGGCGATGAGACCTAGAATACAGTCATGCCGACGGTTCCTAGGGTGTCACTCTAGGACCCAAAATGAATACACTCCCCAGCTTCAGGCAATGTTATGTGGATGGTTGTGCTCCCCAGTTTAGCGGAGAGGAGGAGCCGATTCCTGGAGACACCACTCCTAGAGGATGCAGAGGCCTGAGACAGCGAGGCAAGGTTAGGGACTGAGGGGTGCCCAGCAGGGGACTGCTGTAAAGGGAGTATATTCCCTCTCACTCTGGGCTTTGAAAACAGTCACTTTTTGAGCCTTTTATTGAAGTACCACCTCCTTACAGAAAAGGGTGCAAACTGTGAGTGTGCAGCTTGATGCCCTTTCGCAATCTAAATTTATTCATGAGGCCAGAACCCAACCCAGAAAAGAAAGCAGGGCCAGCGCTTCTGAGGCATAAAGATGCCTCCTTCCTATTGCTATCACCCTCTCGCTCCCAAGGTAACCATTGCCTTGAACTCTTAACACTAAAGATCACCTTGTCCAACACAGAATTACACATACATGACATCGTACAGTAAATACTCTTTTTCTAACTTCTTTTGCTCAAAATGTTTTTTGTAAGATTCATCCATGTTGTTGTGTGAGATGTAGTTACGGTTTGTTCATTTTGTTGCTATATAGTATTTATTTCCTTCTACAAATACAGCCCCCTCCATCCACTCTACTGTTGATGGACATCTGGGTGCTTTCCAGCTTGGGGCTATTATCCACACTGCTACAAACATTTTTATAAAAGACTTTTGGTGAACCTTGTATGTATTTTAAAAATTATGTTTTAGTATCCTGTTTCATGTGGGTTTTCCCATGTAAATTGGGAAAGTCCTATAAACTAGATACTAAAATATAATTTTAAAAATACATACTTGACAGCCTCATCCCAACCTGCAGTGAAGTGTCTTATATACGCATCTATGAAGTTCAAAATCTGAAAACAGTAATTAAATAAAAATAAAATCCCAAATGCCCATCATTGGTAGAATAAATAAATATCTGCTGGTATATTCACAGAATAAAATGCTAAGGGATGGGGAAGTAGGGGAACTGAAGTGTCCCTATGTTATCCCTTCCCGGAGACCACCATGACTATCAAATGAAGCAGTCCTCTCCCCATTCTAGACAGCCGTCCACGGCAGTCTCTGTGCATTAGCAAAGATGATAAAGGCTCCCAGCAAGGGCAACTGGGAAATTCAGGTTCAAAGTAAAATCACACCAGGGTCAAATTCACACTCTCTCAGAGCAGAGCTGTCCACACTCTTCTTTTCTCCTTCACTCTGATTTTGTGTTTTTGTAAGATAATTTTCTCTTTTAATGTAAGCCATTACATATCTGCTGAAGAAGTGCTCTCAGAGATAGAGATCCATTTTCGGGATTAGACTTGGATGAGATAAATATGAGAAAGCTTAAGGGAAGCTTTAAAGCTCACTCACATGCTCATGAGTGAGAAGGAAGAGGAGAGAGAACAACAGAGAAAGGAGAGAGAGTGAAATAAAGAGAAGCTGCCCCATTAAATAGAGTTACCAGCTCCTGAAAATGGGATTTCGACAGCTGTGTCCAAATCTATGCAGAAGAGTGACTTGTGTACCTACCAAGATGTTCTAAACTGCCATCCACTGGACCACATAAGAGAGGGGTCCAGAAGAGGAATCCTTGGTTTGTATTTAACCAACCTCTCCTCATTTAAGTTTCTGTATTAGGGAACCTTCTGAAAGGGCTCTGTGATATAAATGAGAACTGCTTCCAAATCAACAGCTGGAGGAGAGAGCCTATAAGGTTTGAGAAACAAAACTGAAAAGTACTCTGAGCATCTCAGAGCTCTATGAAAACATGTGTTAATACTGATGGCTTTTCAATAAACGCTTGTGAAGGAACATCTCTTCCTAAACAAAGTAAGCCAAATTGCTTCATTTCAGATAATTTTCAATATTTCCTCCAAACTTTCACTCCCACCCACCTTGAGAAGAAAATAGAGAAAACTGTGTTCCAGGAATAAGTCTCAACACGCATCCTCACTTTGAAACACCTACTGGGACCATCATCATGGAGATTATAGCGAGGTTTCTTGGAGTTCTTTACACAGATGAATTTCACCATGACAGCTAGAGCGTATCCCCAGGGAACATGCTCCATGTAATGCTGCAGGCTCCCGTTCTTCTCTAGGAAGGATGAATGCTTAACTGCAAAGAACATTTTCCTCTTTGCCACTGGCTGTGTTGAAAGTTCTGAAAGCCTAAACTGATTACTTTCCAATTTAACTGGTTTTTGCATGTTTGTTTTTAATCTGTTTCCCAGGCACCTCACCTGAGCTTTTGCCAGCGTGTTAAAGAAACCAGACCAGGAAATGAACAAGATCCCTTCAGTTCCACTGTGGAGGCAGTGGAACAAGGAGCTGGGGCTGCAGAAGCTGCCTGGGCCTTGTTCTTCTGAAGATATGAAGACCAAACCTGCAAGCCAAAAGGAAATAATATCCCAGATATAATCAAAGCCATGTGACATTAAAAGTGAAATAGTTAAACGTAAATAAAACTGAGATGTTTACTGGTGTCATCCAAAACCCATGGGTCTGTTGAGGCTTCTGTCTGAAAGAGGATTCGTTTTTGGCTTGTATTAGTCAGAGTTCTAGAGAGAAACAAACCAATAGAAACAGATAGATAGACAGATAGATGATAGATAGATAGATAGATAGATAGATAGATAGATAGATAGATAGATGATAGATAGATAGTCAGATAGATAGAATGTTTGTAAAGTAGATAGAATGTGTATAGACAGATAGATAGATAGACAGAATATTTGTAGAGTAGATCGAATGTGTATAGATAGAATGTTTGAAAATAGAATGTGTATAGAAATATGTATAGATAGAATGTGCATAGACAGATAGATAGATAGAATGTTTGAAGATAGAATCTATATAGAACTGTGGATAGATACACAGACACATAGATACATAGATGGAGGTATAGAGACTGAGATTGAGATTAATTATATAAATAATCTCAATTATGAAGGCTGAAAAGGTGAGTGTTTACTCACTGGTTCAGCAAAACTGTCTTGAGTGCCTATACTGTGCCAGACACTGCAGTAGACACTATGTATACAGCTGAGAATGAAACACACCACGTCCTGCCCCTGTGGAGCCCAGAATGGTGGCGAGGCAGATAACAAGTGTTTAACTCAAAACCAGTGAAGCAGGTAAAGAGGAGCTGCACGTTTGGATGGAAAGGCCAATGAAGGCCTCTCCAAGGAGCTGACATGAGGAGGATCTAAGTGATGCAAGGGAGTGAATAACTGACTTGAAGGAAGTTCATGCTGGACAGAGGAAATGGCAAATGCAGAAGCCCAGGGCAACATTATGCAGGGCACAGCGCTGGTTCAGGATGTGCACGAGAGTGCCTGGAGAACACCGAAACAAGAAACTAAAAGAAATTCTATCCAGATGAGAGGGAAATAAACTATTCTGGCCACGTGTGACTCTATGCTTTTATTGTTTTATTGTCTTTAGAGGGTAGGCGTTAAATATGAGGACCAGAACCCAGTCCACCCAATAGAACATGTAAATGGCAGCAGAAGTAGTGGGGGCATGACTGGTTTACATGAACCACTCGTTTTTCACTTAACAGGTGGCCAACTGGCTCTGGATTGCTCAGAAGTGTATGAGTATGTTCTTCAATAGGATGAAAAGAAGAAACCAAAGTCAATGGGAAGAGAATGAGTTTTTTAAATATTTTTAATAAGAAGTAGAAGTAACTTTGCAAAGTATCTTCTTGCTATTCTTAAAGAATCTCCAAAAAAGAATTAAACACTACATATAAATGTAAAAATTATTCTTGAAGCAAAGAAATATAGTAGAAAAATATTAATTTAAAAGTCACAAAACAGATATAAAATCCCAGATTATATGAGCAAAGACAAAGAGATGTAGATAAGAAATGATTGACTTATGGCTTCAGTTTTTTTCGGATCAAACACGTGTTCAGGGTTTGTTACAAGGAATTAGAAAAAGATCCTTGAGAAATGATTATAAAATTCATCTGAAAAGAAAACCTCATTAAAATAGACAATATTCTTGGGTGGGAGAAGTTTTAAAAAGTTTGTGTCGTTTGTAGGGACATGGATGAATCTGGAGAACATCATTCTCAGCAAACTGACACAAGAACAGAAAATGAAACACCGCATATTCTCACTCATAGGCGGGTGATGAAAAATGAGAACACATGGACACAGAAAGGGGAGTACTAAACACTGTGGTCTATTGGGGGGAAAAGGGGAGGGCCAGCGGGAGGGGGAGGTAGGGAGGAGAAATTTCTCCTGGGGAGAAATGCCAAATGTGGGTGAAGGGGAGAAAGGAAGCAAAACACACTGCCATGTGTGTACCTATGCAACTGTCTTGCATGTTCTGCACATGTACCCCAAAACCTAAAATGCAATAAAATATTAAAAAAAAAAAAGTTTAAACTTGAGTTGCTGTATATGAAAACATACTAAACGCAATGTTGTGCAGACCAATAAAAAGCTACAGAATCAAATAAAAGGCTTGGAAATCATTGCAAGTAGATTTAACAATTTAATACAAGGTAAGTATAAATGGGTAATCTAATAAATGGTGCTGGGAAAACTGGCTAAATATTTGGTGAGGGAGGAGAGTTAGATTCCCTATCTCAAATCTTATACTGAAATAAAATCCAAGCCATGAATACAGAGAAAAATGTAAATGAATGAATGAATAAGCAAATGAAAAGGCAAGAAAATACAAGCAAATATTTTCCTTATCTCAGAATGAGGGAAATTATTCTAAGCAAGCAAACCATAGAACAAGCCAAAAAGGAAAAGATATTTAGATCTGATTCCATTCAAACTCAAAACTTGTTCATTAATATGTATTATTAGCAAATTGAAAAGTAAGTGAAAAACTGGGAACAAATACTTGAGCCACGTGACTGTAGTTAGTACCTTTAGTGTACGAGGAAAACTCACTTATCAACTGGAGCATAATGAGATTGCCATAAAAAGACCGACAAGAGACACATGCTGATCATTCACAAATATTACACTTAAAAAGGCCAAAAATGTTTTTGTGTCCCACTTTACTAGCATTTAAATAAATGCAAATTAAAACAGTAATAAACTAGTTTTAGCTAGGTAATGAGAAACTTTTAAAAATTATGTTATCCAGTCCTGGGAAGGATGTTGGAAAATTGTAATTCCCACATTACTTTTTTGGCAATATAGATCAAGACCCAAAAAGGGAATAATATCATTTGGCCTCCCAATTCTACTTCTAAAAGCTCAACATATAAAAATTAAAATATATAAAATGTGGCACATATACACAATGGATTATTACGCAGCCATAAAAAAGAATGGATTCGTGTCCTTTGCAGGGCCATGGATGAAGCTGGAAGCCATTATTCTCAGCAAACTGACAAAGGAACAGGAGACCAAGGGCCGCATGTTCTGACTCATAAGTGGGAGTTGAACAACAAGAACATATGGAAGGAAACATCACACACTAGGGCCTGCTGGGGGATGGGGGGCAAGGGGAGAGAGAGCATTAGGGCAAATACCTAGTGCATGCTGCGCTGAAAACCTAGATGATGGGTTGATAGGTGCAGCAAACCCCCATGGCACACGTATGCCTATGTAACAACCCTGCACGTTCTGCCTGTGTATCCCAGAACTTAAAGCAAAAATTTAAAAATAAATTAAAATACATAGTCACAAAATTTTGTGTAGAAGGGCATTTAATGCTGCAATCTTTATAAAAATGCAAATAATTATATATGCATGCCACAATGATTATTTCTGGAAGATAGAATTAAAATAGGTTCTTATATTTTTCTGTTTTATTTTATTCTCTGTGCTATTATTTCCTAGTTTTCTTTCTATAAAAGCCCACTATTTATGAACCAAGAAAACTTCAACAAGTACTATTTCAAAAAACTATTGGCCTGAACTCCAAATAAGAACTTGATTTGTACCACCCTACTTGGAAAAAATCCAGCTGAAAATGTCTAACTAATCATGAATTATGGAAAATCTTATCAATTGCAGAGTATTCCGTTTGTGGGGAGTTGAGGTACGCAAGGGAAGATGTCCCACTTGGTACCTTTGCAGTATGGCAGGCGTAAATCTTAGGTGGACATCAGTGAAGTGATTTTGCCGAGAAGTTATTAAATGAGGTGGGAATTTGGAAGTAATGATATGGATTTGAGAAGTGAGGAGGGATTTGGTATAAGTCAAGAATGCATCCTAAATCTTCCATAAAAGCTGTTGCAGCATAAAGGTCAGAAGAAGTATGTGACGTGTCCAGAGCTGAGGAATCACAGACCCAAAACCCAGAGGTTAGTCTAATCTGTCACAGGTATTTCTTCAGCTCCAGGAACAGGTTTGTATCCCTTGCAAAGAACCAGGAGTGATTGTCACTGGGTAGGAGAATCCCCTGGTTGTGTGGAACATTTAGTAACTCCACCTTACTTTAATTTGAATACTTAGTTACGCCAAAGTAAGCACCCAACCCCAACAGTAATCCAAACACAGCACATGGTTTTCGCTCAAGATGGTGGGTGAACAAAGAAAAGGTAAATATGTAAACAATCCTTAAAAGGAAAAGAAGCAAAACAATGAGGAAAATGGAAAGAAGAAAAGAAGGAAGGGAAGGAGAGGGGGAGAGGGAGGGAGAGAGAGGGAAAGAGGGAGGGAGGAAGAAAAGAAGGAAAAGAAGGGAGGGACATAGATGGGAAAATAGAAGAAGAAAAATCACACTGTTAATAAAAGGGTTAAAGAGCCATGTGGAAAGTGAAGAAATTGGACTCAGAGTCTGTGGAAATGAACCCAGAGTCTATGGAAATGATATATCCTTGTATATCACTAAGAAAGTCACTTAACCCCTCTGGATCCCGATCGCGTCTCTTACAAAAAGGTAGTGTCGCAGGCAGGCAGGCTGTATAGGCTGTAGAGGAAAGTTTTAGAATGAATTGCAACAGAACTTAACCAGTCATGACAATCCCTTATTAGTGTCCAACAGTAAGCAGAGCCATTGTACATGCTCTCATTTGAACAGGGGCAGGCCTGGTGAAAAATTTAACTCTCTCTCACTTTCAACCACCCCTTGGTGTTGTCACAGCCACAGAAAAATCGAGTTTTAAGTAGGGAGCGATCACACAAGCCAAATACTGCCAAGAGCACTGAAATTGCTCATGACTTTAGCACAGTAATGACGTTGATGACCTTGGCAGTAATAGCTTTAGTGGGTGGTGGGAGCAGACAGATTTCAGTGGACTCAGACAAATGAGAAATTCGGAAATGAGAAAGTGAAGAGAGGGTATGATCTACACTTTCAAGCAGGTAAAAGTTGTGAAACGCAGCTGTCTGAGTGGCAGATCCAGGGTCAAACAAAGGTGATTGCTGTTTTCGTTTCCTTCAGGGCGAGAGAGACTTGTACATGATCATGGGGCACAGAGAAGAGGATAGTAGATCGGGAGAAATTAAAGGTTAGAAACAAGGGAGGGAATGAGGTCCCTAGTGAAATAGAAGTAGCATGTATATAACAGACAGAAAAAGAAGATGCTTTTACAGCTAAGACGGAAGGCCAGGGTAAACGCGCAAGGAAAAGACAGGGGGTTGAACGTGATCCTGCTGATTGCCTCTTAAGTGGAAGATGAGCCCTCTGCTGAGAGTGTGCGTGCTGGATGGAAATCTAGAACAGAGTAGTGATGGTTTGTTGTAGCTGCTGATCGTGTTGGGAGAAGGACGGAACCAGATTTGCAGACAAGGTTTACAAAACAGAAACCTGTAGTTTTGGGTGACTTTTCTCTGTTGTTGCTTGCCCACTCATGTGGAAGGTCAAAAGGTGGGAGATTGCATAATTTAAGATGGAATCAGATGGTGTGGACACTATAGAAAGACAAAAGGCAGGCTGGACATGGTGGCTCACGCCTGTAATCCCAGCACTTTGGGAGTCCAGGGCAGGTGGATCACAAGGTCAGGAGATCGAGATCAGCCTGGCCAACATGGTGAAACCCCATCTCTACTAAAAATACAAAATTAGCCAGGTGTGGTAATGGGCACCTATAATCCTAGCTACTTGGGAGGCTGAGGCAGAAGAATGGCTTGAACCTGGGAAACGGAAGTTGCAGTAAGCCGAGTTCGTGCCATTGCACTCCAGCCTGGGCAAAAGAGAGAAAGAAGGAAGGGAGGGAGGGAGGGAGGAAGGGAAGGAGGGAGGGAGGAAGGGAGGGAGGGAGGGAGGGAAAAAGGCAGCAAAGACTTAGCAGGTAAGAGGACTTAGAGAATGTTCTCTTTGGTTCAGGTTGGACGGGGCAGAAAATGAGGCAGGAGTGACAGGACAATGAAGCGGGGCACAGAAGTGGAGGGAGCCATCATTGTAGTGTGCGTGTGGCCAAAAAGCAGACTTTTGGAAATTTTTGCATGAATATGGGAGTGAAGCATGTGGAAATGGAAAGAGTAAGGTGACAGGAGAGCACTGGAGTTTAAGATTCAAACTCTGAGTTTCCCATGACCATCTAATGCCAGCAGTAGGCTCTCGGGCTAATGGGGTTAGTTTCCCTTTCACAAAGTCTCCATACTCAGTAATCTTCCATTTCAACAACAACTTACATTTTATGACGTTTGGGACATTATCAACAGGGTAAGGGGAAGTAAGACAATGAATGCCAACTACACTCCACATTGGAGGTGATTCCTCAGAAGCCTCAACCGCTGATCGTGTTGGTTCTTGATTAATCCATTGGCCCGACACCAGCATTCTATTTCCTTAGTGCCAGGGAGCCAAAGTGTCTTTCCCATAGCCCAACACGAAGGCACACCGTTCACAACAGCATCCATAGACTCCACTGGCTACAGGAAGAATAAGACAACTCAACTACATCTTAAACACTGCAGGAGACTATGAAGTATCCCAAGACCAAATGGACAGGTCTAGAGGACTCACTAAGAATGCAGAAAATCATTAATTACGCAACTCCTAAGCAGGGAAACAAGGGAGGGAAGAAATGAAGGCAAAACTGCCAAGATGAGTTTGAAATATCTTTGAAACAGTATGCTGGAAACATTTTAGAAAGGATCTAAATGAGCCAGACCCTGGATCCGCCACTCATACAGCTGCCCTTCATAACTTTTACCAGCTTGAGTTAATTAAATGGGTGGGCACAGCACACCCCAGCTCTATTTGAGGATCCCCCACCCAGATTTTAGAAGCGGAATCATTCTGGATGATGGCAAGGTCTGAGGTAGCTCAGGCTATGGTTTATTTAAAAAGCAGGTGAAGGTCTTTGGAAACGAGGAGGTCACAGAACTCTACAACTGATGTGTTAGTGATGGAGTATCCAAAAGGTGTGGTTTCCCAGAGTTATGATGGGGTTCAGGCTGGATGTCATAGTCTTAGATTAGTTTTATAGGTAGTAAATAATGGCACCAAGGAATGGTGTGACCTTCATGTGAAATTGGGTTTTTGTCCAGAATTTGGAAGAAGTGATGGAGCAGCAAGGCAGGGCAAGTCTTCCACCAGCTTATTTCTTAAAGTATACACAGCAGATCATCCTCCACTAGACAGGGCACATTGGTTGAGAAATCAATATCCTTAGTCTACATCTAAGCTTTGGTTAGGGCAAAAGAGGCCAGGTGCAATAACTCACGTCTGCAATCCCAACACTTTAGGAGGCTGAGGCAGAAAGATTCTTGAGGCCAGGAGTTTGCAACCAGCTTTATCAACATAGAAAGGCCCTATCTCCACACAAAGCAAAAATTTAGCTGGAAATAGTGGTATGTGCCTGCAGTCACAACTACTCAGGAGAGGCTGAGGTGGGCAGACCGCTTGAGCCCAGAAGTTCAAGGCTACCATGAGCTATGATAGCACCACTGCACTCCAGCTTGAGTGACATCTCAAATAAATACATAAAGGCAAAAGATGGAATAAGCATTGCTGAGGAGGTGGGAATTTCAGAATATGTCCCCACAATGGCAGGAGTCCCAGAAGCTACGATGTATAGATTGGCAAATTCCATAATGAAAAGTCAGGAAGGGAAGCCTGGAAAAGCAAAAATATGAGAGTAGGAAAGAGGGGACCCAAAAGGGTCAAATTTTGTATGAGTGGATTCAGCAAGCTTTATGCTTATGAAAAGATCAGTGATGAAAATGCTATTTTGGAAGGATCTGAGCTTCTGTACACCACCCCGCAGGTGCTCAAAAGGTGTTTATTAGGCTGCATTTTCTCATTTGAACCTTTACAATGGTCTCGTAACTCATTTTTTAAATCTCCAGTCTTAACCCCCACCTAAGTCCAGCCCACATACACTCACCAGAATCATTGTTCTAAAATATTAGTTCAGGATCCACCACTCCTGTGCTTGGTACACATCATCAGCTCCCCATCATGTGTAACATACAAACACCTTAAACATGTTATTTAGGGCCCAGCACAATCTAGCCCCATCCTACCTACCAGCCCGAGTTCTCCCCCCATCTCTTTCATGCCAATCACAGGGGACTACCTGCCATGGAGAGGTGTGGAATAATGGACAGGAGTTCTGGCTCCAAAGGCTGTTTTGCACGGGTTGGAACCTCAGGTTCATTACATACACTGACTGTGTGATCGAGTTAACTGCTTTTGGATAGTAATAATATCTACCTCAGGAGGTCGATTTTTAGGATTAAATGAGTTAATACAGGCAAAGCACTGGGCGTGTGATCAACAAATATTAGTGATTACACAACAAATGATCATATTTCTGAGATTTTACACCTCTCTACTGCAAATGCTTTTCCCACCCTTCCCATCTCAAAATCTTCACTCTTCCCTCAAATCCCAACTCAAATATCACAATTTTTTTGAAGTTTTTAGAGTTTGTTTCCTTTTCCTATCCTCCTATCACCGCCTTTATGCTCCCATGAGATTTATCCAGACTCAGAGCAATAATAGCATGGCACTGGACTTAACTGCTTCAGGCAGCTCCGCCTAGAACAAGCCAAGAGAGGCCTTCCTGTTCTACAAAGGGCCACAGGCTAATTCAAGCTCCACGGTCTTTGAGACACAAGTATGACAAGGAAGTGTTCATTCTTAAGCAGAAATAAAGAAACATCACTTGCCATGATTTTGAGCAAAAAGAAAAAAGGCCGTACGGTTTCCTGAGTGCCAATAAGGAGTCCAATGAGTGTCGTATTTAAAAATCTCCACATCCTTAGTGTATCAGTCGTGCTTGACATTTAGTAGGTGCTCTGTAAAGGACTCTTGGGTCAGATGGAATGGAATACAGTGAGACTGAATGTTACTAAATGTAGTTAGCTTTCAGAGGGATAGACTTATCCACCATCCATAGCCATCAACTCACAAGTTTTATTATCATAAGTTTCAACTATTTTGAAAAAAACTCTAAACTGAACCACTACTAATACAAACAACTAAGATGCATTTTAATGAGCTACAGAAAGCTTATAATATCCCGCTGCCCTAGCCAGCAATATGCCCCATTTCTTGCCAGTAGTATTTTCAATGAAGAAAGTATCTACAAGTATTTCTAGCTCCCTTTATGTTATTAAAAGTACCAGTGTAGCCTAGCAACCACCAAGATACAGATATGAAAACAGACACTTTATAATGTATTCCAGTACTTTGCCATCCGGTTAGTGTAAATGTCTACATTTTAATAATTACCCATTTCTTATTAATAAGAATAATTGTATATCACTTTCCCCATGCCTTTTGCAAGACCCATTCTCTAATATTCCCTTTGTCTTCAATATTTTGACTGATTTATTCAGAGATGGAGGAAAAGAACAAATTAGCTTTTTTTAAAAAAAAGAAGTGAGCATCAAAAAGGGTGCTTTGATGGGCCAAGCATATGGTGTGAATGAGTACTTGACCAGGTCCCACAATATAACTTGGACTTTTTTTTTTTTTTTGACACAGAGTCTTGCACTCTGTCGCACTGGCTGGAATGCAGCGGCATGATCTCGGCTCACTGCAGCCTCCACCTCCTGGGTTCAAGCGATTCTCCTGCCTCAGTCTCCCAGTAGCTGGGACTAAAGGCACACGCCGCCACGCCCGCCTGTTTTTTTTTATTTTAGTAGAGGTGGGTTTCACTGTGTTGCCCAGGCCAGTCGCCAGCTCCTGAGCTCAGGCATTCTGCCCACCTCAGCCTCCCAAAGTGGTGGGATTACAGGCGTGAGCCACTGCGCCCGGCCTGGACTTGTTTTTTTAAACCTGAGCAGGGTGCTTTATTATCAATGGGAGGGCATCACTTTGTTTGGAAATCTTTGCATCATTATGCTAAGAGTTAAAGAGACCCTTGTGATAAATGCCTTCGATCAATTTATATTCTCATCATCTTTCAGTCTGGGGGCCAGAAATAGGTTAAAACTGTTATGTAACCAAGCTGTAGAGCAATGGTAAACAGACTCATAAAACTGGGGGTTAAAAAGAGTTTTTCAAGTCATCTCAGCCACCCTCCCACGTGTTTGACAAGTAAACAGCCAATACTTTGGCCACAGAGACCTCGCAGGCAGGGTTTAGTGCCACTAGAAGAAAGGAAAGAGAACTAGGCTGAAGGTGGGTAGGGAAAACCTGGAGCTTTCATTTTTGTGGAAGGCTTGGCTGTGAAGAAAGGAAAGCACGCTGGAAGTCAGTCCAGGCACAGAGCAAGTCAAACAAGATCCTTTTAACCCTCTACCTAGAGTAGATACCTGTGGGGGTTTTTTTTTTTGGTTTTTTTTTTGTTTTTTTTTTTTTAAGGAATCTCGCTCTGTCGCCAGGCTGGAGTGCAGTGGCGCCATCTTGGTGATTCTCCTGCCTCAGCCTCCTGTACAGTTAGGACTACAGGCACGTGCCATCACACCCAGCTAATTTTCTGTATTTTTAGTAGAAATGGGGTTTCACCATGTTAGCCAGGATGGTCTCATTCTTCTGACCTCATGATCCAGCCACCTCAGCCTCCTAAAGTTCTGGGATTACAGGTGTGAGCCGCTGCTCCCAGCCTGGCTTTTATGACTAATGAAGACAGAAAAGTTGATGGCACTTGAGAAAGAAGACATGAAAGAGGATAGAAAGCCTGGGGCAGACTGGAGGGAGTGAAGCCAAGTTCACATATGTAAATAGAATAAGAATATCATTTCCTAGACATGAAAAGGAAAAGAATAAAAATAATTGGAGATGGGGCTACATTTCTAAAAATACTTTTTTTCATTTACTTGATTTTGATTAAGCTGTACCTCTCTGCCACTCATTGTCTAAGGTATTATGGATAAAACATAATTCCCGGTGTCTGGTGGCAGGCAGAAGCCCAGAAATGGAAAATTATAGCTGCAATAAGAAGATAAACAATACAATGAAAGCAAGAGCTTGAGAGCAAGTAGGAGACGCTTAATCCTTTCCTCAGGGGAGGTACCCGTTACGGTGACAAAGCGGAAAGATGGTTGATGTCATCAATGATAAGTTGAAGATATTTCCCGGCCGTCTTTATTTCTTTCCTTGGTTTCATTTCGTTTTGTTTTGTTTTATTATTTTATTTTTGCAATTGAGAGGGATAAAACTAAGGAACCACATGTCAGCTTAAATAAATTAATGGGAGCTTGTGATTGCTAAAGCAATCTGACCGCATCTTTTTCTGCATTTCCTGCATTAGAATGAAGCATGTTGCTCTGTTCTAGAGACCATATTTCAAGAGCACAGAAGGATAAACTATTGACTCTAGAGGAAGGTGACCAGATGAAAGAATCTGGACACAGGTCATGCAAAGAGTGTGAAAAAACTTAAAATGTTTTATCCCCAAATAGATATTTCTTTGACATGTTGGAAGTAGCTGCTGCCTGGCCAACAAACAGAAACAGCTTTGCAAAGCTGTCTGTTGTGGGGGGAAATTGCATCTGTAGAGAATTTCCATTAATGCACCGCAAATTACAACCCCTATGTGTCCACAATGAGTCCTCCTGCCACACATTCTTACTGTTGCAGCTGTCACCATTTGCTCCAGACAGTGCAGGGACATGAATTCTGGAAGGGTTTGAAAGAATTTAGCTGAGAGAGCTTGATCCTCAGCAGAGGCCCAAAAGCAGTGTTTCCTCTTGGATTTATAAACCAGTGGGGTGACCAGTAGGAGGATCGATAATACGGGGCCCGTTGTAACTGGTGTTAGAGAACTAGGATGCATCCTTTCCTAGATCCAGGAGACATGAAGAGTCTGACACCTTTAAAAATCTGAAAAGAGGCTGGGCACAGTGGCTCATGCCTGTAATCCCAGCACTTTGGGAGGCCGAGGTGGGCAGATCACATGGTCAAGAGAAGGAAACCATCCTGGCCAACATGGTGAAACCCTGTCTCTACTAAAAATACAAAAATTAGCTGGGTGTGGTGGCGTGTGCCTGTAGTCCCAGCTACTCTGGAGGCTGAGGCAGGAGAACCGCTTGAACCGGGAGGCGGAGGTTGCAATGAGTCAAGATTGTGCCACTGCACTCCAGCCTGGGCAAATCTGAAAAGAAACATTACCATCTATTCTCACTGACAGAGGTTCCATCTACATAATAAGGCCACCTTTGCTAGGCAAACTTTTTCCTTTCTCTCTCCATAACTTGTCTTGTCACTAAACCTGACTTCCAACATGACCTGTTTCTGGCTATGCTGAGTCTGCTTTTACTGTGTTTTACTGTGGCCTCAGGATGCTATATAAGCTTCTGTATCTTACTGTTAGGTGTGTCTTCATCCTAGAGGCTCCTGGGAATACATGTCAAATAAATGTGTATGCCTTTCTTCTATCAATCCATTGCTTTATGCCAGTGATTTTTTTCAGTGAAACTTTAGGAGGCCAATGGCCATGACCCCCATGAGGGTCTTAAAAGTTGTCAGTGAAGTTGGCCTGGAGCAAAGGGGATGGAAAGGATCCTTGATGACAATTGAATACGGATGTGAACCTTTTCCATAAATCATCCAGTGATACATTGTTTGGGAGATGATAGCATCACACTCTCATTTTCAGTTTCCTTAGCATTAGCTTTCCACTGATTTCCAAATTGTTATGAGATAACTAATTCCCCTTCCACTCCCGCAGAAACCTCAGTCCCTGGGCATGGACTTGGTAAGGTAACGGTCTCTACGCTCAAATTCATTGAAGAGTTCCATGCTTTCCTCCTCTCTTCTCATCCTATGGATCCGGACCTCCCTCTTTCACTCTTTGTTCTACCTTGCCTGGCAGGCTCCATATGGTCCTTGGGCTAGAGGAGAAGATGGACAAAGAGTGAGAATGAGCAGCTGGGATGAGGGTGAGAAGATGGCATTGACAGCATAAAATCAAGACTGTCTCTTACCCCCTCCCATCCTATGGCTGAAAAACAAATGGGATCCTGACTATTTCCTGAAAAATGCCGCCAGCCAACCCTAGCACCATCTGTCATGTGCCCCAGGATCACCTCCACTCTGCTGATGGCATTGGCTTGTGTCCTAGATGGTAAGTGCTAGCTCAATACCAGTATATATGAGGAGGGGGTGGGATCTAGTGGGTTTCTACTAGGAGTAAAGATGATGCAGATCGTTCACACTGGAAGCAACCTAAGCCATCATGAGCTGCTGGGGTGGCACGTAGAAGGATCTCAAATGTGTCGTGGGAAGACCAAGGTCAGCAGTCAGCAGAGAAACCAAGGGAAGAGACAGAACCAAGAACCTAGAGCACAGGCATCATTCTCCACGACACCAGCCCATCACCCCCATTTAGCTTCTTCTAACCAGATCTTCCAAAATGACACAGACAATATGTGTGAATGGTGAGTCCTGCCACACATTCTTACTGCTGCAGCTGTCACCAGTCACTCAAGACAGTTCAGGGTGAAACATCTTGAAGATCTCCCCCAAATGAATAATCTATTCTTGGATTATTGGTGGCATATTAGAGGGTTCAAGGAACAGTGACGATGTTAGTAGGGCATTTTTAGGGAGAGAAGCATTTACAATCGCTTTTCCCTGATGGCCCCATTTAATAGATGTTCCTGTCTAAAACCTCTCAAACGCTCCATTTCACCTTCTGTGTTAGGGTGTTAGCTCAGCCCCATCACTTCGCACCTGTAGCCTACAGATGTCACTCTCCTGCTTCAACCACCTCCCAATATCCCTCGATGAAGTTCTTAGGAGGATATCCCAAGACTAGTTCGTTCATATCACTCTCTCCATTTCCAACCGCACATGCTCCTCCAGTCCCATAGGAAGCTGAACTACAGCTGTAGTTCATGGCACATTGCTTAACTTTCTCAAAGAAAGCACTGTTCTACATAGCAGTCTTTGCAAATTGTGTCCCCTCCACCTCCAATACCCATCCTTATTTTGACCATCCTCAAGCATCTCCTATCCAGGAATTCAAAAGCTCAGAACCACTGATATTGCTCTACTTTATGGGCCAAGGCCACAAGTTTTATTTTTGACACCTATCTTCTTAACTGCTTGTCTTTCTTTGCACAGATCTAGCAGCAAGGAGCACTCTTTATCCTTCCCACGCCACGTGACCTAGTCACATTGGTGGTTCACAACTGGTGATGGCAGCAGCCATGTTGGGGACTGCTGGCTTCCTACAGACAGCTTGGCTTCCCTTGTGCATTTCTATTTTTATTAGTACGGGAGGAAAAAATAGCATCATCGGTGTTTTATAATTGGAAACATGACCTATATATTCTTGGCTGCCCTAACCTTTCCTAGAAGGGGAGAAGAAAGTAAAATTTAATTACAGAAACAACAGCTTTTCTCATCTGTGTCCTCAGCATTAATACCTCCAGGTTAATTAAGGACAATGAAATGTGGTTGACTCAAAACAATGTGGGAAAGAGGCAGCGAAGTTAGATTCCAGAAGTACAAAGCTTCCAAGAGGAAACTGAAGAATAGATACATGCCTACAGCAGTCACAGGGGTTTTCAATAGCTGAAGCCACTTAACACGCAGGTTAAGCCTTCTGAACACAGTTTCAGGAAAGGGAAGTTTCTGTGGGGCTGGGAGGCCAACCCAGGGGTCCTGATCCAGCCCTTGAGATGTGGAGACTCTAGCCACTGCCTGCTTCAGGTGACCTTAAACACATACTCTAGCGATGAAGTAGGAGGGACACAGCGTTCTACCTTCCATAGGGAATTAGATAAAAGTACTTAGAAAAGCGTTAGAGAAAAGCACAGATACAGCCCCCAGAAAAGTGAGACCCTTTGACTCTGTCCTTCTCCTTTTGCCCCATGTTCCTATCTTGATGCTACTGTCTCAGAAGCCTTTTGATCCCTCATTATTTCCTCCTCTTTGTCTCTAGAATGGAAGCTCAACCCTAGCCAATCCTGAACCAGTGAGGATCCGACCTGGCACCCATACATGAGGTCTGACCTAGCCAGGTCCCGGTGACCCTGGCTTGTGCTTCCAGTGATGGGACTTCACCAAGCCCAACCTTCCCTCTGCTGGCCCCCGAGTGCCTGAGTGGGATTTAGCCGGCCTCCTGGCATGGCCCTTGGAACCAGTCTGTACCCGGTCAGAGACATATCCCCACAAAGCTCCTGTCAGTCCCAGTCTAAGACATCGAGGAGACAGGACCAGACCCTGCCACCAGAAGGACGACGCTGTGAAGCCTCACCGCAACAGCCCACTAACCTCTCTTGAGAATGGCTTTCTTCTATCACCTTTTCCTGTAGCGTTCATAAAGGTTCTAGTTCCAGTGCTGCAACATATTACTAGCTTGGTAGCCTTAGAAATGTCACTTTCTGTGTTTGCCTTCTCTTTGATGAGGCAGACCCACTGGGTTCTGCATTTGTCTCTACCATTCTTTACTCTTTGATGTTGTTCCGGAGCCTGGGCGTGCCTTTCTTTAACCCTGAGACAAAAGGTAATCCTGCCACCAAGGTAGAGGAGATTGTTGACCAGAGCTATAAGGTAACTGATTGAGGAAGGCAGGGTCAAAGGTGGGCGGTTAACGATGACTCTTGTTACTATCTGCCCCGTATGTTTCCCATTCCTGTATTCTGCTCACAGAACCTTTTTCCCTTGGGGGATTCCCTCTTAACTTCCAGTAATTCTGGTGGGGATGCCAAGCAAGTACCCTCCTCTCTCCTCCCCAGCACAGAGTGGACACCTGACCAAGAGCAGACACCCAGCACTGCATCTCCCCAACAACACAACCTCAAATGAACCAATCCAGGAAATGGGCTGGAAATGATTGGCTAGTTCTTATGACACATGGGTTGAGAATTCGAGGAGTATAGACAAGTGACTGTTGATCATTTTCTCTGCCACACAGTGAAAGCTAAGTGCAAATAAAGATGGCTGGGCATGGTGGCTCACACCTGTAATCCCAGCACCTTGGGAGGCCAAGGCAGGTAGATCACGAGGTCAGGAGATCAAGACCATCCTGGCCAACACAGTGAAACCTCATTTCTACTAAAACTACAAAAATTAGCCAGGTGTGGCAGTGCATGCCTGTAGTCCTAACTACTCAGGGAGCTGAGGCAGGATAATTGTTTGAACCTGGGAAGCACAGGTTGCAGTGATCCAAGATCATGCCACTGTACTCCAGCCTGGGCGACAGAGCAAGACTCTGTCTCAAAAAAAAAAGAAAGGCAAGTCAGACAAAGCATATGGAAAGTGATTCTTGATCCCCTCTCTGTGTTCATAGGCCTGTCCCTACTTCCCAGATACACCTCCAAATAAGCCCTCTCTTATTTGTAAGTACCACCAGCCACTTATGCTTCATCCTGAGCTAGTATGAAGTACATTTTTACTGCTTGAATCTGAAAATGCCCTGAGTCACGTAATGACTCTTTACCCACTCCTGTCCTTTCTGTGCCTGCGATCATAGCCCATTCATTTTCTATGCCTTGATATCCTTCATGGCACAAAACCTCCATGGCTTGGACTTTCTGCCAGCACTGATGTGCTTGGAGGTTTTTTGAGTCTTTAGGTTCCTTTGAGCTGCTTGACAAACATCAAACACACTCACACACCCAAGAAATGCAGTCCAGGGGCCACATCCAATTGTACTATTTCTATTTTGAGGAACAGTTTCCAAGCATGCTTGAATATTTAAAAATGAGGGTACAAGCAGCCAAGGGAAGACAAGCATCAGCATTGCCAGAGGAATGAAGCCCACTTTTCCAAAGTGAGCCTCATCCCAGTGCAGACCTCCAGAAAACAGACGCCCACCCTGCCCACAATTCCCTTAGCCTAATCAATGTTCTTAGTCCCAGACTAACCTCTGCAAATACCTTCTGTATGTTCAGCCACAGGAAACGTGGTAATGGTATATTATGCACGGGCCTGTTTACCTGGCTATTGAATCCCACACCTCTGTTTTTTTTCAAAACCGCTGTTTGCTGGGTTGTGAGATGATCATGCGGTTTTGAAACCCTAAAATAAAACATCAAATATAATAATTTCACACTTTAATTATTGCATGAATAACCACATCTAGTTTAAATGTGTCATTTGGCAACGTCACAAAGACAAAGGAAAGTACCCTTAAGAAATCGTCTTTTCTAAATCAGCCCTGGAAGAAACCTCAGTGCTTTTTGGAGTACGCCACACAAAATGTACTTTTATTTTCCCATTTTCCCCCAGGTTTCAAGTGGCAGAAGCAATCTGATGGGCTTATAGGCTCCGTATGTAGGTCACTGGCACATTTGCATGTCCTCCCAAGCATCATTTTCCATGGGAGTTTTGCTCCGGGAGTGAACATATCTAAAATTTAAACTCTCTTCGGTGAGGCTGGTGTTCAAGTGGGAAAAAATAGACAGCGGCTCCCAAGCTGTGCTAACAATGTTGGTTCCATTTCAAAGTGCATTCAATCTGATGAAAATTACAGAGACGACCACCTAAGCTGCCAAAGTGTCCAACAGCCATAAACTGTATTGGGAGGTGTCGTTTTCAGTTCACATGTGCCCTTTCTAGATTTATACCCAAAGGCATCTTGTCATTTTTTCTGTTTGGCCAATGCCTCTTGGAGACATTTTTCTGTAATTATTTCCATGCATTTTCACCGAAGCATCCTGCTCTCAGATGCTAAAGGCCAAGAAGAAAATTAGAGAGGCTGTATATCCAGAAACTCATAGAATCCAAGTTCTCAAAGTGAAAAGTGACCAAAGCCAAGGGAGGATGTAGAATGAGTTTTCTATTTCTGTCTTTAGAAACATATTCATCTCCTAAGTTACTAAGGCAATGGCAGGGACTACATTTGCGTTTGCCTTTATTCTTCCCTTTGCTTCCATCTAACAGAGTATTAATTAGATAAATCTCACCGCCTGTTCCCTTAATGCACAGGTTGCTCTAACGCAGTCTGTAAAGGAGGTTGAGACACGCTGACACACCTGCTGTGTGCCCTTAGTCTGGGTATGAATTACTGCCCCTACCTGGGAGAAGATAACCAGGGACCCAGGACCACAGTAGTGGCAGAAACTTACCTTTAGGAGGAGCTCAAGGCCTTACCCACCTTCCCTGTGGAAGAGAGCCAACCAGGGCCGAGGATTCACTCCTTTCCAGGTACTAGTAGCTGATGAAGCTAAGAATAAAGACACTCTAATCCAGCTCTGCTCCATGTAGCACAGCGCTATTTTTATATGGCTTCCCTGTTTGATTACCTCATACATTGGGTTCCTTCTTTCTCTTGGGAATGCACCCCCACCTCATTATTAGGATTCGGAAGGAGTTCAGAGAGATGGAATCATCATGCCACCGTGGCTAAATTCAGTCCTTGCATTCCTCTAGCTTTGTGAATGCTAACATGAGACTTGAGCCCCAGGAAATGCTCATGGGGCATTTTTCTTATCTATACTTTAGGCTTAGTACAAGAGGAGAAGGTGTGCCTCGCATGTGCTTCAGCTCAATTCACCTCAGCAAGGTGAACCCCAGGTGGTTGTGATGTGCCATCTTCTGTGTAATCTGTCATCCCTGGGGCCTGGTGGGCTACAGATGGTTGAGTTCCAGAGTATCTGCTTCTTAAGATCCCAATGGACAAATAAACTCTACCTGTCTCCTGGTCATAGACTCAGTTACTCAACACACCTTCACTGAGGCCCGATGACAGGTGCTGGGGAAATAAAGGTATTCAAGGTACAATTTTGATGTAAGAAAGCACATAGCATAGTGCAGACAGCATTGTGTGAATAGATACTTCCATTCCAGGGTGATAGGGAAGGAAGCACCATCCAGAGATATATGGAGCAATGGGGTCACACAGTGGTCATCAATTCCTGGAGACAGGGAAGAGGCCCCAGAGGGTGATTAAGTGACAAGCAGGAGTCAACAAGTGTGAGCAAAGCAAGGCGCTTCTAGACAGAAGAACAGTAAACTCTAAAATACAGGATAAGGACCCAACACAGTGGCTCATGCCTGTAATCCCAACCCTTTGGGAGGCTAAGGTGGGAAGATGGCTTGGGCCCAGGAGTTCAAGACCAGACTGGGCAACATAGTGTGACTCCATCTCTATGAAACAGATTTAAAAATAAGCTGGGCATGGTGACACACACTTGCAGTGCCAGCTACTTGGGAAACTGAAGTAGGAGGATCGCTTGAGCCCAGAAGTTCGACACCGCAGTGAGCTATGATCACCCCACTGCACTCCAGTCTGGGTGAAACAGTGAGAACTCATCAAAAACATAAATAAATAAATGGCAGGTAAGAAATAAAAGGGGTTTTTTTCCCCCAGAGAACAGTTAGTGGGTACTAGTACTATTGGTATGACTGGAGAAGACGGGCCAGTAGAAGAAAACGGGAGTAGGCGAAAGAAACGGGCCAGGGCCTTATCACAGAGCTCCTTTTGTTACCAACACATGTGTTCATTCCCTCAACAAACATTTATTGAACACTTCTCAGTGCCCTGCACCCTTTAAGAGGCACTGGGAATACAGCAGTGAAGAAAACACACAGTTCTTGATTTCATGGAGCTTACATTCTAGTGAGGAGACAAGCAAGTAAACAGGTAACATTCGTACTGTGGGAAAAAAAGGAGAGAAAAAACGAGCTGGATGAGGAAGTGGGAAGAGATGACAGAAGCTGTTTCATACAAGGGGCTCAGGATGGCCGTTGGACAGAAACTTGAAGGAAGAGAAAAAGCAGGCCAGAAGAGAGGGCCGACCAGCATCCCCATCACAACGGTGTGATATTCACAGATCTCAGCTGGGTGTCAGCACCACTCAGCCATGTCATCACGTGTCCTTGGTCAGCTGCATGGCCCACACTCTGCAATAGCACCATAGACCTTGCCCAGCTCCGTGGGCCCTGTACCAACTGACTCGCCCTTTCTTCCACCAGTTCCTATGGCACAGAGTAATTCAAGGCCACTAGGGCACAGCTTCTGTGTTCTGTTCCCACAACTGCAAATACCTATTTCTGTGTGTACCCAGCTTGGACACAACCAGCCAAAGCCAGTGCACTGAAATTCAATTCACTGATTCACCAATTTGATGAAGACTGTTGACTGTATCATTTGCTATATTTACCTACTCTCCTATTTATCAAACATGATATTAACCACTTTAACAATGATTACTTAATAGCTCTAAGAATGCTTTATTTTGATTACCAATGATGAAATATAACTTTCTAAACATTAACTATTTCATTATCAGAAACCAAAATTTTATCACTTTATAAATACATTTTTCAGTTGATATTTTTTAACTCCACTCAGAAATCTTTTAGAACTTCTAGAATTTTTCATTCTTCTTTCAAATTTCTATATGTATAGTTAATAGATGTGAAATATGAGGTACAAGCATACAACCTACCACAGTATCATCTTTGAGAATTCTTATTCCTTTTCCCCAGATTTGAATGGCTTTAATATTTCATATCTAATTTCTCAGAAAACTACCAACAAGTAGACACAATCAAATTGTTCCTTATTAAAAATGAAAAAAAAAAACACAACATTTTAGCAAGATGTTTTTAGTTCATACTGATTTCCCTAGCATTTTTTATTTAGTTTATCATTTTAATTGCTGGAAATATACACAAGGCTGATATGAGGGATTTGCAAAAGAATACTGAAAATCCTAGAAAGCTTTTAAAAACAGAAAATGCCTTCGAAAGCACCAGAAAGAAATCAGATGTAACAAAGAACTTACTACGTTTGAGAAACAGAAGTTTGAATTATAGAAAAGTAGTATTTTCTGTGAAAAAAATGTTTTATAGTAATTTTTCTTTGGTCCACTTTTTAGAATTTTAAAATTTCTTCCCAGTCACTCAGAGGGCAGAACAATTTTAGATTAGCTCATAATTAGAAAATCCTATTATGTAGTCAGTAGCCAAAATGAACATTTCTGCCAAAGCTTTTAGAACAGTCACGTTGAATCTTTTAAACTGTAACATGTTTAATAAATTGGTCACTTGATGAATTGAATTTTGACAAATTGAGTTTTTGAGAATTACCTTTTGGCCATATTGCCTGATTTGAGTCCATTCTTCCACCCTGGGGAAATCTGTGCCTACAAAGGCTTCCCATGGGGAAGGTCGCCAGGTTAGTTGTATTCTTTTCTTTCCTTTTTCATTTTGAGACTCAGTCTCACTCTATTGCCCAGGCTGGAGTGCAGTGGCGCGAACTCAGCTCACTGCAACTTCTACGCCTCCCGGGTTCAAGCGATTCTTGTGCCTCAGCCTCCCAATTAGCTGGGATTACAGGTGGCTACCACCACACCTGGCTAATATTTTTGTGTTTTTAGTAAAGATGGTGTTTCACCATGTTGGCCAGGCTGGTCTCAAACTTCTAACCTCAAAGGATCTGCCCACCTCACCCTCCCAAAGTGCTGGGATTACAAGCATGAGCCACCACACCTGGCCACCTGTATTCTTATCTGTCCACTCCTACTGATGCTTCCAATTAGATCACAAGGCTTCGCCAAATCTGTAACCATCTTAGAATCTGTCACTTCAGCTTCCTTGGTAAGACAGGGTGCAACTGGGACATAAGCTGTACCAATCCCTTAGCTGCAATTGAGTTTACTTCTATTAATCCTCCCCTGTATCACTCTGTTAGGATCAAGATCTTTCTTTCTGTCAGCTCATAATGTAGTAGTGATCTCTGCTGAAACACTGACTTCTATTTTTAAGTGAGTCCCAGGCCCAGAGGGCATCCCATTCTAATTGAGTAGCTAATACTCTTGATACCTAAATCCTAGCATTCTTGTTTGGAGCACGATTATTCTCCATTTACTGTGAGAGTGTCATCCCAGGTTTGCAGAAGGAAAAGCTGAGGATTTCTCTGGAATTATAAGATCTGTCTCTTCTGTTAGCCTGGTGTAGCAGAAGGTCAAAGCGGAATGGAGAAAAAGGCACTAAACTGAAGGTCAGGAGCCCTAAGCTCCATCCAGGATGCCACTCACCATGTGACACTGAGCACATGCTTCCACTTCTCAGGACTCACTTCCTGCCACTGTGTAATCAGGGGTGGGATGGGGGGCTAAATGGTCTCTGAGGCTTCTCTTGGATTTAATTCTGTGATTCTAATTAGAGCTACTGCCTTTATTTAGAAAATAAGGAGCCTTCTCCATGAACCACTCACTTCTAAATCACTGATGTTAAACACTTTTCTCACTTTTTCTGCCTCCTGTATTCGAATTTCAGACTAAGGAACAAAGATCTCTTTCCCAGAAATGCCAGTTTCAAGTCACTTCAAAGGTGGTTGGCCTCCCTCATGCCACACCCATTGTTTTTAGATATGCCCTGATCCCTGATACAATCAGCTGTGAATCAGTTTCAATCAAGGCATATGACCCCATGGTAACAAATGAAATGAAGATGTGCTTCCGGTCACTGGACTGGCATATAGACCTATGGCTGTGTATCACTTTTTAACAAATTACCCATGGTAACACATCACCACAAACTGGTGAATTAGAACAACAGAAATGTATTCTCTTACAGATCTGGAGGTCTGGAAGTCCAAAATCAAGGCATCAACAGGTTCATGCTCTCTCCAGTGACTCTGAAGAAAGACTTTCTTGACTCTTCCTAGCTGCTGTTGCTTCTCCTTCTCCTTCTGCTTCTCCTTCTTCTTCTTTAAATAGAGACAAGGTCTCTTTCTGTCATCCAGGCTGGAGTGCACTTACATGATCACAGCTCACTGCACCTTCTAACTCCTGGGCTCAAGTGATCCTCCCACCTCAACCTCTTGAGTAACTGGGACTACAGGCACAAGCCACCACACCTAGCTAACTTTTTATTTTTTTTAAATTTTTGTAGAGATGAGGATTTACTATCTTGCCCAGGCTGATCTTGAACTCCTGGGCTCAAACCATCCTCCCACCTGGGCTCCCAAAGTGCTGGGATTACAGATGTAAGCCACTGCACCTGGCCTCTTCCTAGCTTCTGGGGGCTCTTGGAGACCCTTGACATTCGTCGGATTGGATAACTGCATCACACCAATCTCAGCCACCATCCTCAGGTAGCTCTCTTCTCAGTGTCTATGTGTGTCCTCTCCTCCTCTTTTAAGAACATCGGTTATTGGATTTGGGGCCCATCCTCATCCAGTATGATCTCCTCTCAATCTGAAACCAATTGCATCTGCAAATAACCTATTTACATACAAGATCAAATTCTGAGGTTCAGAGCGGACATTAACGTTTGGAGAATACCACCTAACACACTATAAGCTCTAAGGTAGATGTTGTTCTTCTAACTGTATGTTCAACCTTTGAAACAAGTGTGAATTTATTTTTAAAAGCTGAATGGTATACTTCAAAAGAAAAAATTAAAGAAGCTCCTTTAAAAAGCCAGGGAAGGAAGTCTTCACAGTCATATATGTGAACCTGGAGAAGCCATGGCTCAGCTGGGCCTTAAGGGTTAGGCAAAATTTCCAAATGGAAATGTCAGCAGGACTCGATCATTTTGCAAAACGGGACCAACATTGGCCAATGTGTTAGGGCAGATTTACTCATCCAAGAAATATGAGCAAGAAAATTGTACTTAACAGTGGGCTTTTGGCTAGCAGAAAAAGAACATTTTGTGGGGAGCTGGGTAATGACATGATTTTTTTTTTTTTTAAAGTACGACTATTCTTTGTAGATTTTGTTTACAAAACTTAGATTTTTTTTTTTTTTTTTTTTGACAGAATCTCACTCTCTCTCAGGCTGGAGTGCAACGGCACAATCTTGGCTCACTGCAACCTCTTCTTCCCAGGTTCAAGCAATTCTCTTGCCTCAGCCTCCAGAGTAGCTGGAGGCACGCACAACCACGCTCTGGTAATTTTTGTATTTTTAGTAGAGATGGAGTTTCACCATTTTGGCCAGGCTGGTCTCAAACTCCTGATCTCAGCTGATCCGCCCCACCTTGGCCTCCCAAAGTTCTGGGATTACAGGTATGAGCCACTGAGCCCAGCCCACACTTAGGTCTTTAATGGATCTTATAATTGATTTTTTTAAAAATATGAGGTAGGTATCTAATTTGTTAAATTGGAAATATTAACATTGGAAACAGGAATATGGTGTGGCTCTCTCTTTAATTTTCCTTCATCCTTTCTGGCTTATAAAACACCTCTCTAACAGTTTTGCCACTTATGGACAAGAAAATATACAGGAATGTTTACTGCAATATATTTCATAAAAGTAAGTGAAACATCCCTCAAGAATAAAATGAGTAAATAATTTTCAGTATACTTATACAGCAGTGAAAATAACTGAACTGGATGGACCACACATGTAAAGGGAAATCTCAAAGTCACAATGTTGAAAGAAAATTAAAAGTTCTAAAATGATATTCTTTGAACCATAACATAAAATGAACAAGCTATTTCCATAGCCTTAATAGGTTGTAATAGCATAAACACGTGCATAGGAATGAGAAACATCAAACTCTTGATGCAAGCTCTGGGTAACAAGAAAGGGAATAGAATCAAGAACAGGCACATGAAGATGTCTCAGTTTTAATTCTATCTGTAATGTCTCAACTTAAAAACAAAACTAAAAACCTGAGCCACGAAATGAAATTCACTTCTCCTTGATACAGAATGGTGTTATAGGACTGACAGGTATCAAGCACGTGGAACTGGATGGTATAGAATTGAGTTTGGAATGCACAAGTGTTTACTATAGTATTGTCTGCGCAGTGATTTTCAAACTGTTTAACTGAGATCCATAATAAGAAGCTGTTTCACATTGCCACCAAGCATACAAACACAGGCACACACACAAACACACACATACATACGCACACAGTAAATGAAAACAAGTTTCATAAAAAAAATGTACCCTTATTCAATTGAAGCACTCTGATATTTTTCATTCTGTTTTTCTTTTCTTTCTTTCTTTTTTTTTTTTTTTTTGAGACAGAGTCTTGCTCTGTTGCCAGGCGCCAGGCTGGAGTGCAGTGGCACAATCTCGGCTCACTGAAACCTCCGCCTCCTGGGTTCAGGCAATTCTCCTGCCTCAGCCTCCTGAGTAGCTGGGATTACAGGCAGGCGCCACCACACCCAGCTAATTTTTGTATTTTTAGTAGAGATGGGGTTTCACCACGTTGGCCAGGATGGTCTCGATCTTTTGACCTGGTGATCCACAAGCCTCAGCCTCCCAAAGTGCTAGGATTACAGACTTGAGCCACCGCGCCCGGCCTTATTCTGTTTTCCTTTAACAATGCTACCTAAGTTTGAAAACCACTGGTTCAAACCACTGGTTCAAACACACTTCCATGTGTTTCAAATATTTTACAATTAAAAAGATATCAATACTGGGAAATACTTTAATTGGATGAAAGCAACATTTTATCTTGAAGAATTGCTGATAATGCACTAACAAAATTCACAGCGTGTTAAAGTCACAGGAAAAGTTGGTAAGTTTTGGCTTCCACACTGTGTCTAGATGTAAAAAACTTTTCTGACAAATTAAACATTAATCATATGCCAAGGAAGAGTAAAATGTGACAATCTAAACAACAGGAACAGAGTCATTCTTAGGGAGAAAATTGTTTTCCTTGGGATACCTCCTATCATGCATGCCTAGCATGGAAAGTGAGCCTCGCCCATACCCACTACCAAGTTTCTAGAGGCAGAGGGGGCTGCCCTGTATTTCTGAAAGGCAAGAATGTAGACCTCTCAGGGAAATCCTACAGGGATGAAGTGAGATGCAGGGCTGGTTAGCAAGGAGACAGCAAGCTGGCAATGTGATAAGGGACAATAAATAAAATAACTTTTATTTTTAGTTTAATAAAAATAAATCTGGATTCCTGGCACTCCGCTCATACCCTGACCTGCTGACGGTGACCATGCAGCACCCACCGATGTAAACTGCTTCGCCACATTTGTTAAGTAGAACTGAGAGGACCAGAGCCTTGGGGAAATAAAACATGATTCATTTAATTTGGGCATGAGTATGAGGAGGTCAGACATTGAAAAGGGAGTCAGGAATAGGACATCTTATGAGAAGGAACTGAATGGAATTAGTGACAAGAAAAAAAGACGGGGTCGGGGAGGTGTGGGCGGTAAGAATATTCTTAAGAATTTGCATAGGGCTAAATGGCTGCAGAAAAAAAATGATGGACACCCGCCAGGCCCAGGCCCACATGCTCCTGTAAGGCTTGTGGACAAATCACCTCCTCTCAGCCTCTCTGTGCCTCCTAATAAGCCCACGGGAAGATTTATAGTTGCTAAAGGAACTGCTGAAACAGTTCAAAAGATGTATTTGGTGTCAAGACACCAACAATTTGCCTCGCTTTAATTTCCACCTAGTGCCTCCCTGCCTATTTTTATCAGAGCACATGAAAAAGCCTTTCACTCAAGAGAGCAAAGCCACGAGACAATTGCGTCTACGATCTTCCTTGGACTGCTTTTCTCCAGGTGACTGAAATGTGAGCAGGATGCGGAATTGACAGTCCCCAATCAGCACACTCTTTATTCTTTACGTTTACGTTGTTTTCACTTTTTTCCAAACTCTGGAACTTCTGAAGGTTAAAACAGATTTTGATTACCTTGGCTTAAAAAGCAGAGCTGGAAATACCGACAGGGAAGTTGATCGTAAGTTGATCATGACGTTTACCTAACAATGTTGTTACTCCATTCTTCTTCAAGGAATATTATGCCTCCTGTTTACTGTTCTTCTTCAAGGAATATTATGCCTCCTGTTTACTGCTATAAGTAGCAAAACCTTATAAAGACCACCTAAGTCAACATTCTTCTTTTTTCTTTTTTTATGACAAAGTCTTGCTCTGTCACCAGACTGCAGTGCAGTGGTGCAATCTCAGCTCACTGCAACCTCCGCCTCGTGGGTTCAAGTGATTCTCCTGCCTCAGCCTCCAAAGTAGCTGGGACTATAGGCATGCATCACCATGCCAAGCTAATTTTTGTATTTCTTTTAGTAGAGATGGGGTTTCACCACATTGGCCACGATGGTCTCAATTGCTTGACCTCATGATCCACCCGCCTCAGCCTCCCAAAATGCTGGGATTACAGACGTGAGCCACTGCACCCAGCCAAGTCGACATTTTTCTAAGAACAGCAGCCAAATGTTTACAGTCAAATTCACAATGATGCAGCAACACGGGGCATCCCTAGGTACCATTCCAATGTTCATCCTTTTCGCCTGGTCCATATGAGAACAACTTCTGCCTCTCCTCAGTGCACACCAGAGTGGTTTGTCAACCTAACATCTTGACAGCCAGAGCAAATCTGAGCATCCCTAGATGATCTGCCAGTTGTCATCTGATTCTGCAATCCTCAGCCCTTGGAAACCATCAAAACACATCATACAGGTCCATTAGAATCAGCTAGGAATGAAGGACTTATCTGTCCCTGAGTATGTTATTGAGAGTGCTCCAAAAATCACTCACTCCTGGTACCCCAGTCTTCATCCAGAAGGGTCCTGAGCAGGCAAATGGGCCCATGGAAATACATTTGGAAAATACTGGTTTCCCACACAACCTCCATGTCCTCCTTGCTGCTATTATCTTTCTCAGTAGTTACTATTGGCACAGTAACACAATGATGATGACTGCTATCCATTACATATCTTGGGGCAGGGAGGTGTGGTGAGAGATTCCTTGGCCCAGCTCAAGGAGTCCTACTGTTGCTGCCCAGCAGCCATCTGTGTGGAAACTGCAGACATATCACTCTGCCTCCATGATTGATTCCATAACAGAGCATGGGATGATCTTGCCCGCCCCTCACAGAGCGTGTGTGGGTCTCACAGCTCATTGCAATGCATAGGCATTGCCAACTGTGTGCACAATTACTTGTTCATGGTTTCTCTTGCCATATTTTTCATTTGGCAATGTGGGGTGGGGGTAGTTTCAAGCATTACAACTGCTTATATTTAAGTTTTCTTTCTTTTTTTTTTTTTAGACAGAGTTTCCCTCTTGTTACCCAGGCTGGAGTGCAATGGCACGATCTCGGCAAACCACAACCTCCGCCTCCTGGGTTCAAGCAATTCTCCTGCCTCAGCCTCCCGAGTAGCTGGGACTACAGGCACGTGCCACCATGCCCAGCTAATTTTTGTATTTTTAGTAGAGACGGGGTTTCACCATGTTGACCAGGATGGTCTCGATCTCTTGACCTCATGATCCACCTGCCTCGGCCTCCCAAAGTGCTGGGATTATAGGCGTGAGCCACTGCGCCCAGCCTTGAGTTTTCTTTCAATATATTTATTATAGTGTAGTGTATATTGACTATGACCATGAAAACAGGAGAGATTCATACACATAATAACTTTCATGATTTCTCACCCACCCTCTCCTGCTTCTAAACATTAGAATTGGGCTTTTCTTTTTTACCCAGCTTCTTTATGACAAGTTGTTTTTATCATATCATGACTCTTTTATTTGAAGAATGACCTGCAGCATTTAAATTCTCTTTTGTTACCATATTTACAGCAATTATTTAGATTTAATTCATCTTTAAAACATTTTAGGGCTTTCTTGTGTTCCCTTTGTGCCATGATTTCTCCATGCTTGAGTGCCGTGTTTTGATTTATCTCACAGTTGCCTGGTATTTATCTTCAAGTAAAGTTTTTGGGAAGAATATGGGGGCACTACATTTTCTAAAAGCTTGCAAATCTGATGATGTCTTTGTTTGCTTCTACTCATAAACCATAAATTTGGCTGTGAATAGTATCTATGGGTCACAGCATTTTTTTTTTTTAAATTTTTTATTGGATTATAGGTTTTGGGGTACATGAGCAGAGCATGCAAGACAGTTGCGTAGGTACACACATGGCAGTGTGCTTTGCTTTTCTTCTCCCCTTCACCCACATTTGGCATTTCTCCCCAGGCTATCCCTCCCCACCTCCCCCTCCCACTGGCCCTCCCCTTTTCCCCCCAATAGACCCCAGTGTTTAGTACTCCCCTCCCTGTGTCCATGTGTTCTCATTTTTCATCACCCACCTATGAGTGAGAATATGCGGTGTTTCATTTTCTGTTCTTGTGTCAGTTTGCTGAGGATGATGTTTTCCAGATTCATCCATGTCCCTACATACGACACGAACTCATCATTTCTGATTGCTGCATAATATTCCATGGTGTATATGTGCCACATTTTTCCAATCCAGTCTATTATCAATGGGCATTTGGGTTGATTCCAGGTCTTTGCTATTGTAAACAGTGCTGCACTGAACATTCGTGTACATGTGTCCTTATAGTAGAACGATTTATAGTCTTTTGGATATATACCCAGTAATGGGATTGCTGGGTCAAATGGAATTTCTGTTTCTAAGGCCTTGAGGAATCGCCACACTGTCTTCCACAATGGTTGAACTAATTTACACTCCCACCAACAGTGTAAAAGTGTTCCTTTTTCTCCACATCCTCTCCAGCATCTGTTGTCTCCAGATTTTTTAATGATCGCCATTCTAACTGGGGTGAGATGGTATCTCAATGTGGTTTTGATTTGCATCTCTCTGATGACCAGTGACGATGAGCATTTTTTCATATGATTGTTGGCCTCATATATGTCTTCTTTCGTAAAGTATCTGTTCATATCCTTTGCCCACTTTTGAATGGGCTTGTTTGTTTTTTTCCTGTAAATCTGCTTGAGTTGTTTGTAAATTCTGGATATCAGCCCTTTGTCAGATGGGTAGACTGCGAAAATTTTTTCCCATTCTGTTGGTTGCCGATCCACTCTAGTGACTGTTTCTTTTGCCGTGCAGAAGCTGTGGAGTTTCATTAGGTCCCATTTGTCTATTTTGGCTTTTGTTGCCAATGCTCTTGGTGTTTTGTTCATGAAGTCCTTGCCTACTCCTATGTCCTGGATAGTTTTGCCTAGATTTCCTTCTAGGGTTTTTATGGTGCCAGGTCTTATGTTTAAGTCTTTAATCCATCTGGAGTTAATTTTAGTGTAAGGTGTCAGGAAGGGGTCCAGTTTCTGCTTTCTGCACATGGCTAGCCAGTTTTCCCAACACCATTTGTTAAACATGGAATCCTTGCCCCATTGCTTGTTTTTGTCAGGTTTATCAAAGATTGTATAGTTGTATGTATGTTGTGTTGCCTCCGGTGCCTCTGTTTTGTTCCATTGGTCTATATCTCTGTTTTGGTACCAGTACCATGCTGTTTTGATTACTGTAGCCTTGTAGTATAGTTTGAAATCCGGTAGTGTGATGCCCCCCGCTGTGTTCTTTTTGCTTAGAATTGACTTGGCTATGCGGGCTCTCTTTTGGTTTCATATGAAGTTCATGGTGGTTTTTTCCAGTTCTGTGAAGAAAGTCAATGGTAGCTTGATGGGGATAGCGTTGATTCTGTAAATTACTTTGGGCAGTATAGCCATTTTCACGATATTAATTCTTCCTAACCATGAACATGGAATGTTTCTCCATCTGTTTGTGTCCTCTCTGATTTCGTTGAGCAGTGGTTTGTAGTTCTCCTTGAAGAGGTCCCTTACGTTCCTTGTGAGTTGTATTCCAAGGTATTTTATTCTTTTTGTAGCAATTGCGAATGGCAGTTCACTCTTGATTTGGCTTTCTTTAAGTCTGTTATTGGTGTAGACGAATGCTTGTGATTTTTGCACATTGATTTTATATCCTGAGACTTTGCTGAAGTTGTTTATCAGTTTCAGGAGTTTTTGGGCTGAGGCGATGGGGTCTTCTAGGTATACTATCATGTCATCTGCAAATAGAGACAATTTGGCTTCCACCTTTCCTATTTGAAAACCCTTTATTTCTTTTTCTTGCCTGATTGCTCTGGCTAGAACTTCCAGTACTATATTGAATAGGAGTGGTGAGAGAGGGCATCCTTGTCTAGTACCAGATTTCAAAGGGAATGCTTCCAGTTTTTGCCCATTCAGTATGATATTGGCTGTTGGTTTGTCATAGATAGCTTTTATTACTTTGAGATACGTTCCATCGATACCGAGTTTATTGAGGGTTTTTAGCATAAAGGGTTGTTGAATTTTGTCAAATGCCTTCTCTGCGTCAATTGAGATAATCATGTGGTTTTTGTTTTTGGTTCTGTTTATGTGGTGAATTACGTTGATAGACTTGTGTATGTTGAACCAGCCTTGCATCCCTGGGATGAATCCTACTTGATCATGATGAATAAGTTTTTTGATTTGCTGTTGCAATCGGCTTGCCAATATTTTATTGAAGATTTTTGCATCTATGTTCATCATGGATATTGGCCTGAAGTTTTCTTTTCTCGTTGGGTCTCTGCCGGGTTTTGGTATCAGGATGATGTTGGTCTCATAAAATGATTTGGGAAGGATTCCCTCTTTTTGGATTGTTTGAAATAGTTTTAGAAGGAATGGTACCAGCTCCTCCTTGTGTGTCTGGTAGAATTCGGCTGTGAACCCATCTGGACCTGGGCTTTTTTTGTGAGGTAGGCTCTTAATTGCTGCCTCAACTTCAGACCTTGTTATTGGTCTATTCATAGTTTCAGCTTCCTCCTGGTTTAGGCTTGGGAGGACACAGGAGTCCAGGAATTTATCCATTTCTTCCAGGTTTACTAGTTTATGTGCATAGAGTTGTTTGTAATATTCTCTGATGATGGTTTGAATTTCTGTGGAATCTGTGGTGATTTCCCCTTTATCATTTTTTATTGCATCTATTTGGTTGTTCTCTCTTTTATTTTTAATCAATCTGGCTAGTGGTCTGTCTATTTTGTTGATCTTTTCAAAAAACCAGCTCTTGGATTTATTGATTTTTTGAAGGGTTTTTCGTGTCTCAATCTCCTTCAGCTCAGCTCTGATCTTAGTAATTTCTTGTCTTCTGCTGGGTTTTGGGTTTTTTTGATCTTGCTCCTCTAGCTCTTTCAATTTTGACGATAGGGTGTCAATTTTGGATCTCTCCATTCTCCTCATATGGGCACTTATTGCTATATACTTTCCTCTAGAGACTGCTTTAAATGTGTCCCAGAGGTTCTGGCACGTTGTGTCTTCGTTCTCATTGGTTTCGAAGAACTTCTTTATTTCTGCCTTCATTTCGTTGTTTACCCAGTCAACATTCAAGAGCCAGTTGTTCAGTTTCCATGAAGCTGTGCGGTTCTGGGTCGGTTTCTGAATTCTGAGTTCTAACTTGATTGCACTATGGTCTGAGAGGCTGTTTGTTATGATTTCAGTTGTTTTGCATTTGTTGAGCAGTGCTTTACTTCCAATTATGTGGTCAATTTTAGAGTAGGTGTGATGTGGTGCTGAGAAGAATGTGTATTCTGTGGATTTGGGGTGGAGAGTTCTGTAAATGTCCACCAGGTTTCCTTGCTCCAGGTCTGATTTCAAGCCCTGGGTATCCTTGTTGATTTTCTGTCTGGTTGATCTGTCTAGTATTGACAGTGGAGTGTTAAAGTCTCCCACTATTATTGTGTGGGAGTCTAAGTCCTTTTGTAAGTCATTAAGAACTTGCCTTATGTATCTGGGTGCTCCTGTGTTGGGTCCATATATGTTTAGGATCGTTAGCTCTTCTTGTTGTATCGATCCTTTTACCATTATGTAATGGCCTTCTTTGTCTCTTTTGATCTTTGTTGCTTTAAAGTCTATTTTATCAGAGATGAGAATTGCAACTCCTGCTTTTTTTTGCTTTCCATTAGCTTGGTAAATCTTCCTCCATCCCTTTATTTTGAGCCTTTGTGTATCCTTGCAGGTGAGATGGGTTTCCTGGATACAGCACACTGATGGGTTTTGGATTTTTATCCAATTTTCCAGTCTGTGTCTTTTGATTGGTGCATTTAGTCCATTTACATTTAGGGTTAATATTGTTATGTGTGAATTTGATACTGCCATTTTGATTCTAAGTGGCTGTTTTGCCTGTTAGTTGTTGTAGATTCTTCATTATGTTGAAGCTCTTTAGCATTCAGTGTGATTTTGGAATGGCTGGTACTGATTGATCCTTTCTATGTGTAGTGCCTCTTTTAGGAGCTCTTGTAAAGCAGGCCTGGTGGTGACAAAATCTCTGAGTACTTGCTTGTTCGCAAAGGATTTTATTCTTCCTTCACTTCTGAAGCTCAGTTTGGCTGGATATGAAATTCTGGGTTGAAAGTTCTTTTCTTTAAGAATGTTGAATATTGGCCCCCACTCTCTTCTGGCTTGTAGTGTTTCTGCCGAGAGATCTGCTGTGAGTCTGATGGGCTTCCCTTTGTGGGTAACCCGACCTTTCTCTCTGGCTGCCCTTAGTATTCTCTCCTTTATTTCAACCCTGTTGAATCTGACGATTATGTGCCTTGGGGTTGCTCTTCTTGTGGAATATCTTTGTGGTGTTCTCTGTATTTCCTGCAATTGAGTGTTGGCTTGTCTTGCTAGGTGGGGGAAATTTTCCTGGATGATGTCCTGAAGAGTATTTTCCAGCTGGGATTCATTCTCTTCGTCCCCTTCTGGTACACCTATCAAACGTAGGTTAGGTCTTTTCACATAGTCCCACATTTCTTGGAGACTTTGTTCATTCCTTTTTGCGCTTTTTTCTCTGATCTTGGTTTCTCGTTTTATTTCATTGAGTTGGTCTTCGACTTCAGATATTCTTTCTTCTGCTTGGTCAATTCGGCTATTGAAACTTGCGTTTGGTTCGCGAAGTTCTCGTATTGTGTTTTTCAGCTCCTTTAATTCATTCATATTCCTCTCTAAGGTATCCATTCTTGTTATCATTTCCTCGAATCTTTTTTCAAATCTTTTTTCAAGGTTCTTAGTTTCTTTGCATTGATTTAATACATGATCTTTTAGCTCACAAAAGTTTCTCATTATCCATCTTCTGAAGTCTAATTCCGTCATTTCGTCACAGTCATTCTCCGTCCAGCTTTGTTCCCTTGCTGGTGAGGAGTTTTGGTCCTTTCTAGGAGGCGATGTGTTCTGGTTTCGGGTGTTTTCCTCCTTTTTGCGCTGGTTTCTTCCCATCTTTGTGGATTTGTCCCCTGGTCGTCTATGTAGTTGCTGACTTTTCGTTTGGGTCTCTGAGTGGACACCCAGAATGTTGATGATGAAGTATTTCTGTTGCTTGGTTTTCCTTCTACCAGTCTAGCCCCTTCGCTGTACGACTGTTGAGGTCCGCTCCAGACCCTGCTTGTCTGGGGTGCACCTCTAGTAGCCGTGGCACAGCGAGGGATGCTACCAGTTTCTTTTTCTGCTCTCTTTGTCCCAGGATGATGCCTGCCTAATGACAGTCTTTTGGATATAGAGGGGTCAGGGAGCTGCTTGAGGAGACAGTTTGTACTTTATAGGGGTTTAATTGCTGAGCTGTGCACTCTTGTTCATTCAGGGCTGTTAGGCTGCTATGTTTGATTCTGCTGCAACACAGCTCATTAAACAACCCTTTTTTTTTTCTCAAATGCTCTGTGTTGAGGGGTTTGGGCTTTATTTTTGGATGTCCGATCAGGTGTCCTGCCCAGCTCAAAGGCAGACTAGCCACTGTTTGGCTGCCGAGGCTCCGCCCTGCTGTTGTGTGATTCACGCTGTTCCTGCCGGCTCTGCTGTGGTCTCCGCCACGCCCTGCGGCGGAGTCTCTTCGTTGTAGCGTGTTGCCTCAGCAACGGCAGGCTGCGTCAGCAGTGGGCGTGTATCTCAGTAGGGACGGGTTGCCTCGGCAACGGCTGGCTGCGTCAGCAGTGGGCGTGTATCTCAGTTGGGGCGGGTTGCCTCCTAGTGGTGGACGCCCCTCCCCCACAGAGCCTGGGACCGTCTGCCCGGGATAGTTTGAAATCGCGGTTTTGTTCGTCCCACTGGGTATCCCAAGCGATCTGTCCCTGCAATCCCCTGGGCTGGGCTACTGTGCAAGTCTCGTTCAGTCTCAAGTCCAGCCCTCTCAAGTCTCAGGTTGCCGGTTCAACAAGGCACCCGGACAAGCGCGCCCTGTGGGGATTGCTGGGTAGGGCCCGCCGCCACCGCCCCGGCTGCCGGCTTCGCCAGGCAGACCTATTGCCTGGCGTCCCGTGTCTTTTTATACTTGGGAGTTTCCCCGTTCTGTGGGCAACAAAGATCAGTCTGGAAATGCAGCACTGACTCACCGTTTGCGAATTCAACGCGGGCTCCAATCCTGGGTTGTTCTCACAGCGCCATCTTGAGTCCCCTCTGGGTCACAGCATTTTAAACACAAAAGCTTATCATCTCACTTGGCTACTTTCTGTCATTGAATTACAGCCACCTCCCACTTTATTTACGTCTTTGCGATAGTATTTACTACATTATACAGTGATATATCTTGTTGTATGACACCCTGCCATTAGACAATGAGCTTTTGAGGACTGTGACCATATCTTATTGATTTTTGATTCCCCAAGACCAACCACTAACCCAGCACATTATTAGTGCTCCACAAGGTTATTTTAATTAAGGAACATATGAATACATGAGCTTTACAAATCGTAACATTCTCCATAAATGTAAGAGCAAGGCCTTCATGAAAGTCTCTTCAGTATATATAGAATCACATAAAATTATGTTTCAAAGCCTTTCTAGTAAAGTTAGTAGTATTATACTTTAATAGTCTTTGTTGATGAATTGATTTTTGCAAAGAAGACTATGGATGAGATTAAAAGTCAAGTCGAACAAAAAAATAGTTACTTCTAGGACTTTGTTGATAAAGGTTGTGACTTCTCATTCAGAGACTTGATAACCAGGAGTGACCATTTAATGAAGGTTAAGTTAGATTTGAAAGCAGCCCAAAAGAAAAAGAACCACCAGAGAGAGATGATATACTATTGCTACTGGGTTTTGGGGTTCAGGGGAGTGCTCAGCTCCCCTGAGAGGAAGTTTTCCAGGCTCTTGGTCTCTCGCTCACCCAAGAATGGGAGAGGGGACCATGGCGTGTGCACTCATAAGAAAATATTGGACCTCAAAGGGTTTTTGCAGAGAAGTGATTTATTTAGACAGAAAAAAAGAAAAAGGAAAGAGAAAAAGATGAGAGCGCGAGAGCTCCACAAACAATGTAGAAGTGGACCCAAGTATGGAATCCGAGAGAGAGAAAGCAGCTTCCACCAGAGTGGAAGGGGAACCCAGAGGGGGAAATCAGCCCGGATAAGGAAGACAGGGACTTTTCACCTGGGAGGAATTCCCACCTTCTCCAAGCCCCATGGCCGATGAAAAGAGTTCCCTTAAACTTCCTTCCACTGGAGTGATTGACTTCTGATTCTTTCCTGCACCTGCAAAAGCTAAACAGAAATGGTCAAGTCTCCCAGATGGAGAGAGGGGAGGAGGGTGTTGGGAAGTCCCTATACCCCCTTGTGGACTCGGGAAGAGAATACATTCCCTCACTATTACAACAGTGTCAAAAATCAAGCAAACTTCATTCAGTTAATAGAAGCCTAGCACAGAACATCGAGAACATATGTCAGGAATATACAGGCATCTTTTCTAAAATAGCATACAACAGTCCACAGACAAGTTTCAGAGTCTGACAACCTTGGTATGGATGCCACCTATCTAGTTTGGGATTGCAACATATACCAGAAACTAACCTTCAGTTTCCTATTAGAATGAATAGGATAAGGTATCAGAAGGACTTAGCGCAATATCTGAAAAATTGTAAGTGCACAACTAATCAAAATTCCATTTCCTTGCCATCCATGCACAGGTCTTAAACACAGGCACAAATTCATGGATAATTCAGGTTTAGGAGTTTGTCCAACAGTGATGAAGAGTACTCTACCTGGCCATTTATCACTAATACCCATTTAGTGAGTAGCACATCATTTTTTGTTTAGGACTTGTTAGGACTTGACATGGTGCTCTGAAATTATAGCTACTTAGAATCTTTTTTAAAATAACATCTTTATGATTTAGTTTGCTTACCATACCAGAAAAATTTCATACATCAGAGTAATATTTTAAAATAAAGGTCCAGGAATCCAAAAGACATAAATGTGCTTTAAGTTCAATACAGGAGTATTAAGAATTATAATTTAACTGTCCCTTTTCCAGACTGGTTGTTATAACAACAAAAAATATGTACTGGGTAAAATATTCTTTGAGTACTAGAGAATGTGATAGAAATGGGGAAAAGTTAAAATATATGAATAAATATATGTACCTTCCTAAGGAAAAACTAATTCTTAAAGAAGTACCCAAGTTGACAAAGAAATATATAAAATATATTTTAAAATATATAAAAATTAAAGCAAAACTGAGAAGGATACTGTTTAAAAGTAAAAGTGATAAGCAAATAAGTCAGAAAATTTAGAGTTGCTATCTAAATAATTATTAATATGATTATAAAATCTATGTAAATGTCAAATATTCATGTATAAATCAAAAGATTCATGTATAAATTAACATTTATTTGACTTACATTATTTGATGCATTTAACTTAATATTAACCAATAAAAATATTGGTTAATATAAAGTTGCAGACATTCACATACATACCCACACACAAAATAAAACATGAAAGATATGCAAGGAGAAAGGATGAAGTTAAAGCATGATAAATTTTCCCAAGATGCTTGGCTATACCTGATACAGGTTCTCCACATCCTGCCTCCATGAGACAAATAAGTAAAAGCTTTTTTATTCTTGCATTTGACAAAAATTTATCTTATCTGATATGAATATATTTGTATCTTAAAGTAAACAGACTATAATTAAAACTCATATATATATTTTCTAAAATACTAGAAGGAAAAAAGTCATTAAAATCTGAACAAAAACTAGTGCAAAAGGGAAGGAAACCAATCAAAAAGAAAAAATTAAGGAAGCAAAAATAGAAAGTACAAAATAATTAAAATCGGGCACCTCTATTACTACTATAAATATGAATGTATTAAACTCCTCAATTAAAAAGGCAAAGTCTCTAATATTGAGTCAAATAATGAAATTCACCTTTGCTCTTTGGGAGAGACATACCATATTTAAAATAACATACTTACAATTATTAAAAGATGAGAGAAGCAATATCTAGCAAAATAAAAAAGATACCAATATTATTACCAGACTAAGAAAAATTCTGAGCAAACAACATTTTATAATTCTAAAAATAAGTCAGAAATGAATGCATAACAATTAAGAGATATTGGCCAAGCACAGTGGTTCATGCCTGTTATCTCTGTATTTTAGGAAACTGAGGCAGAGGGATCACTTGAGGCCTGGAGTACAAGATCAGCCTGGGGAATACGCAAGACCCTGTCTCTACAAAAATTAAAAAATGAGCCAGGAATGATGGTGCATGCCTGTGGATCCAGCCACTCAGGAGACTGAAGCAGGAGAAGTGCTTGGGCCCAGGAGATCAAGGCTGCAGTTAGCTGCTACGATTGCCGTGGTACTCCAGCCTAAGTAACAAAACAAGATCCTGTCTCTAAAAAAAACAAAAAAGAAAAAGAAAAAAATTTCATTAAGAAACATGATATTTTGTATAACTATCATGAAAAAATATAAAGCCAATCTATTAGAATTAGAAGAAAAAGCTGACACAATCACAATCACAGTGAAAGAGCTTAATCAGGCATCTCTTGTATTTGAAAGACCAATTTGATCAAAATTATGATGACATAGAATATTCTGATAATAAAATCAATAAAGTTTTTTAATAGCTACAATTTTTAAACTTTGCATTTCAAACACAGAATACATATTATTCCCAAATATTTCTAGGGAATTTATAAAAAATTAATTTTAAATCAGAGATAGAACATTCTTTTGTGGCAATTCAAAAAGATGCTTTTGAGCAAAAGCTGAGACCAAAACTTTACCCAAAGAAATCCAAATACCTGGGAATTCAAAAATATGTTTTAAAACAACACACTAATATTAAAAAGAAAATAATGGTCCCCATTCTGAGATGAACTTTTTTATAATTCACACAAAGTCACCCTATGTGCTGGCAGCAGCCAGGCTGTGGGCTGTGGTCATGCTGTTTATGCATTCTCCCGGGAAAGAGACGGTGGGTGCCCCCTCCTCCTAGCTTTCCATCTCTATCTGGGGTTTCTATTATTCCCTCCCTGCCTGCCAAGGACTTGAGGTCCCACAGTGGGAAGTCAAAGCACATGTTTGCTTCTCAATGCCTGCTGAAATTCACTTTGACATTTCAATGCTCCCACAGTTTGAAGTCTATTTAGTTTGGAAGATTGGCTCTTTATGTATTATTTCAAAACTTGTTTGACCCCAATATAGCAGTAACCTTTTTATTTTCTATCTTTTTCTATGTGATCATTTTCCTAAAGCTGCAGACTTTAAATGTTCTATCATGAATGGACTGAATCTAAGAAGGGCAAGATAAGAAGACATTTAAAAGAATATTTAATAAAATGATGATATAAAATACAATTTTTACTCTCCAACATGAGAACAATCTTGATTTTTTAAAAATCTGACATGTCACATACACGAAATTAGGCCAATCTCACCTAAAAATGTAGATGTAAATATATTAATATATTGTATATTACATTAGAATATAGTAACATGTGTTCACCTAAAAATGTAGATGTAAATATATTAGTATAGTGTATGTTATATTAACATATATTAATATATGTGTGATCCAGAAAAACTATATTAACAAATATAATTCAGAGGTATACAAAAAGGAATAATGTAAGATTTGCCACAAACTGGCAAAAATATTGATAGTCATTATTATCATATATTCATATGATCATATATTAACATATATGATCACCTAAAATATAGATTTAAATATATTAATATAGTACATATTATATAACATATATTAATATATGTAATCCAGAAAAAAATCTTAAATATAATTCAGAGGTATGCAAAAGGGAATAACATAAGATTTGCCACAAACTGGCAAAAATATTGATAATCATTGAAACTGGGTATAAAGTTCACTATGCTTTTTTCTCTACTTTTGCTTATTTTTGATAATGTTCATAATAAAATTATTTGAAAATAAATGTTCACACCATGTTAAAATAGTTTACTCCATTATATTATAAAATGGTTCAATATTAGGAAATCTATTTTTATAGCTCATCACATGAAGGGGAAAAAATGAAAAGACATTTGATACTAAACATTTATTCCTAAAAAAGTTCTTAGTTAACTAGGAAAATGTGGCATTTTCTTAAAATAATAAAAATATTTTAAGCTAGGAGACATCATATTTGCAGATAGAGGCAAGCACTTGTAGAGGAGACATTGGATGTCCTCTATAACTATTTTACACATGTAAGGGTATTTAGTTTTCCCAGACAATTCATGAGGAACATACTGTGGCCATCACCTCTTTACACGTGACGGGGTCAAGAACAGAGAGATTAAGTAACTTGCCCAAGACCACACAGCTCATCAACAGAGGAGCTGGAATTAGGATGCAAGTACTTTGGCTCCAGAGTCCATCTCTCAATCACTGTGCCTTGGTACCTCTCTACACTGTGCTCATCTGTGGTACACTCCAGAGAATTTGTCATTGCCACCGGGACCACATCGAAATGACCCATGATCATCACAGATGTTCAGCAGTGTTCTGAAAGCTCTAGCAATTAAATAGCACACAAAAAAAGAATGAATTTTTTAAACAGATGCATAGATATTAGAAAGAAACTGACTAACTGCCACCATTTGAAAGTAAGAAAATCATTTCCCTAGGAAATTCAGGATAATCAATTGTAAAATTACTAGAACAAATTAGCAAATATGGAGTAAGTTGTTCCTGAAAGAATGTTTCCTACATTCCAGAGATAATTAGTTAGAAAGCATAATGAAAAATAGATTCCCTCAGGAATGGCAAGAAAAAAATATAAAATGGCTAGAAATAAAGATAACAGTACATATGCTGTTCATAAATGAAGGAAACCATACATTTTTATTTAAAAACATAAAATATGACTGGAAAAATTATAACATGTACCATGTTCCTAAAGCCATATTTTCTATATCACAAAGATCTCAGTTTTTCAAAATTAATTTATAAAGACGATACAAATCCCAGTGATATGGAGGAAATTGTGTCACCTCAAAATCCAGCCCTTACCCTCAATGTGATTTATGAGGATGAGGCCCTAATCCAATAGGATGAAGCCTTCTAAAACTAGGAAGAAAGATCTCTCTATCTTTCTCCCTCTTGCTCTCATTTTGCCCCATCACCCCACCCCCACCATGTGAAGACAAAGTGAGATAATGGCCATCTACAAGCCGAAAAGAGGGCTCTCACCCGAACCCCACCATGCTGGCATCATGATCTCAGGCTTTTAGCCTGCAGAACTGTGAGAAAATTAATTTCTGTTGTTTAAACCACCTATTCTGTAAATTTTTATTCTGTAAATCTGAAATTACAGCGTTTGATTGTGGCAGCCTTAGCTGAGCTGATTAATACACCCAGTAAGGTTTTCTGTTTTAATGTTTAACAAAATTGCTCTTAAGTTCATCCAAAGGCTAAATTCTTAGGAGTTAATATTCTAGAAAATTATCACTTGGTAACTCTCATGGTAATAATTGATTCAGGTAAGAATCATTAATGGGCGCTAAAATTAGTGGTGAAATCTTGATGGGTAATAAGATATCCATAGAATTTCAGAGGATTTCCCCACATGATCAGTGTTGCATTTTTGTGGTTACATAAGAGATTGTTTTTGTTTTTAGAAAATATACCTCGAAGTACTCAGGGGCAAAGGGATGTCATTTCTGCAGCTTACCTTCAGAAAGTGAAAAGGAAAAAAATACACACACATCTGACTTGAAAAGTGAAATGTCACATGTATATGCATATGTGTTTATATACACATACGCATATATATACACATTTTATATATACATACACATATATATACACATTTTATACACATACACACATATATATACACACTTTACATATACATACACATATATATATACACATTTTATACACATACACACACACACACACACACACATGTTCCTAGAAGTGATGTTTCCAGGGACATGGTATATGTCTTAATTAATTGTGTGTGTGTGTGTGTGTGTGTTTGTGTGAGAGAGAGAGAGAGAAAGGGGGAGAGAGAGAGAGAGAGAGAGTGAGAGAGAAGGGGGAGAGAGAGAGAGAAAGGGGGAGAGAGTAAATGTTGTAAAATTCTAAATCTTAGAAAATCTGGTGAAGAATACATGGACCTTTTTTGGTGCTCTTCTTGCGACTTTCTGTAAATCTGAAATTACATCAAAATACAAAGTTTAAAATAAGGATTGCCTCCCAAGGATAGTTTTAATGGGGACACGTAACTGTTGTCCCGATTCTCAGATTAAAACTACTCTTAGAATCAAACACTTTTATAAATGCCTATGTGCACACATACCTATAAATTTGGATATATGCAAACGTGCATAATATCTAAATTATGAAAAAAGTGGATGTTACTTTTTTCTGGAAACTGTTATAACCATGTTATTATCCTTAATTTTATTCCTATATGAGAATTTGATATCAACATGTATCTTTGACCAAAAATATATATCAAACAAAAACATAAGGACACTAAGACTTTATAACTATTTTAAATTACAGACGTATACTCTCAGTCCTAAAACTCAGAACCATTATATTAGGTATGTATTGCCCAAAGATTTCCTGTACAGCACCGTATGGTGGGACAGTGTGGGCACTGGAATCACCCAGCCGTAATTCCAACCCTGGGCCTAAAAAACAGTGGACAAGTCACTGCCCTTCCATAAACCCTAAGCCAGACTCACATCTTTCTAGAATTCTCCCCTGAAGATGACTTTCTCCATCCTGAACTCTTTCAACATTTATCAGGATGCACCTCTGATTTTTAGCGTTTCACGGCTTTCAATATCGTTCTATTATTTACAAGTTTTATGTTGAAGTAACTCTTTTTCAAAAACGAAATAGAATTATCACAGTTTTGAAAAAACTGTTTAGCTTCAGTGAAGTGAGAGGGTCAGATGGATAATGAAAACTAGACGTGTGTGTTTGCCTAAGAAGAAACAGGTCCAGGACTTAAGATTTGATCTCTGGAATCATAAATCCTCAAGCCCTCAAGATTAGAAAGATCTTAAAAGTGATTCTCGATTTCTTCTGGCTATATTCCCACTCAGCAGTATTCAGATTACACCAGACTACATGCAGTGATAGAAAGGTATTACCACTACAGGTAATAAAAATAAGAACAACTAAGCATTCATCATGCATCAGGCCCTGTGCTAAGCTTTTTGCACACATTATTTCATTTAACTCTTACAACAGCCTCCAGAGGTAGACACTAGGATTCCCATTTTACAGAACTAGAAGGTAACGCCAAAGTGGTTAAGAAACTTGTCCTGGATCACAGAGCTGGCCGCAGAAGGACCATAGATTGTAGAGGAACTTAAAGTTCAGGCGGAAGTCAAAGCTTGAGACAGGAAATAAAGTGTCAGGGAACAAAAGGCCCGTGGGAAAGGAAGGGGGATGAGTGTCAATCTGGGATGTCAGTGTTCAACCAAGAAGCTACCTTCTAAGAAGGGTAAGGTTGGCGCCAAGGTAAAAGCATCCAGGAATTCTGCAAACACAGCCAGCAATGCAAGTGCATGGGAAAAGTTCTTACACCTGTGGAGTGTGCCTAGGAATCAAAGGAAAAAGACCCCAGTTTTTCAGAGATTCAAGACTTAAGAGGAAAATTATAATAAACTGGAAGCTATGATGTGGGAAAGTGTTGGTGTCAGATAGGCCCACTTACCACTGTGTAAGCTGGGTAAGGAATTTCACCTCTCAATCTCAGCTTCTTCAACAATAAAATGAGAATAACAGTAGTTACTTCAGAGCATCTTATAGGATTCAATAGTTAATACGTGTGAAATTTTTAGCATACAATTGTTACCTAGTAATAATGGTTCCATTCCTTCATTCTTCCTAGGAAGAAAGAACTAGTGCCTCAAGGAGGACATTAAGAGAGTCCCAGGTATTTGAAGATGGAAGAAATTAGTAGAAGCCTAGAGGAAGATAAGTAATTCTTTAAACCCACACCAGGCGACAAGGGCAGCAATACGCCTCCCAGCTGGGCTTGCTAAAGTGTAGCCAATCTCGAAGGGCAAAGGCGACAGAGGCTTGCCAAGCACTCAGCCCAGCATGCAGGCCTCCCACTCCACGATGTGAATACATGGGTCAGCCAGTTCTCCTGTCCACCTGCCCCACTCCTAAGCACTTCCTCCTGGAGCTCTCCCACTCACTGTCTTATTTGTTTGGTTTGTTCTGTTTTCTTGTCAGTCAGATCCCACCTAGCCCAGAACCTTCAGTTCCCAATAAGGTCTTAGTTGTAGACCATGAATATGGCTACTAGAATCGTAGTGGCCTCATTACACAGAGAGGGAAAATCCGGCCCTGAAAGGGGCAGGAGCTAGCCAGAGATCACAGACACAATTATTATCACATCCACATCATACCCGGGAGCGGAACACGCACGTCTTGACTTCTAGAGTCTCCACCGGACACCTTTTGAGGACTTTGAAAAGCAAATCTGGCTGGGTGTGGTTGCTCACACCTGCAATCCCAGCACTTTGGGAGGTCAAGGTGGGCAGATCAACTGAGATCAAGAGTTCAAGGCCAGCCTGGCCAACATGGTGAAATGCTTTCTCTACAAAAAATACAAAAATTAGCTAGGTGTGGTCATGTGCACCTGTAATCCCAGCTACTTGGGAGGCTGCAGGAGAATTCCTTGAACCTGGGAGGTGAAGGTTGCAGTGAGCCAAGATTGCGCCATAGCACTCCAGCCTGGGTGACAGAGCAAGACTCCATCTCAAAAAAAAAAAAAAGAAGAAAAAGATCTATAGTTCTCATTAATAATAAGGATGAGGGCAGAAAAAGGTTCTTAGGAAAATGACAGCAGGAATTCCTGTGGGCTGGCCTCTGAGTAAAGGTTAACTAACCCACACAGATAGGCAGACTTATGCATTACACACATGTGTTCATGCCATAAGCTCTCCAGTACAATAAGTCCATTGGGCAGGGTCACTGCTGTTCATCACTATTCTCTACAGTCAATGCAGCACTGGGTGCAATGCTGTCATACGCTCAGAAAACAATGGTTGAAATATATTTGGCTTCTGTTTCAGTTTTGAAGAACATCCTCTGGCTGTTTCAAATTAACTTCCTCTTTCAAGAGAACACAGAGGGACACCTACAGAAAGATGAACAGCAAAGCATAGAAAGATAGAAACTTCTAAAACAACAAGGTCATATTCATGATATATTCATCTAGCGCTCCTCAGGGGAGCAGTGCTACTCAAAGTGCGGTCCACAGACCAGCAGCTTCAGCTTTTCTGGGAACTTTTTATAAATGCCAATTCCAGGGCCTCATTCCAGATCTCCTAAATCTCAGCCTCTCATAGTTAAGCCCAGGAATCTGCACTTTAAACAGTTCTCCAAGGGATTCTTATGCATACCAAAGTTTGAACCCACTGCAGTGGAGGACAAAGGAAGTGTGAATCTAGCGCCTCTGCCAACACTCAAAGAAAAGAAAGGAGCCAGAGAGAGGCAAGTGTGGCGGTGAAAGGATCAGCGCATTCCATAATCACGATTTTCCTTCTGCATACTCAGTAGCCTAGGAGTGGGAGTGGATATCCCCTCTCCTGCACCTTCACCCAAATAAATAGACCCCAATGGAGGAGTGCAACATTGTCATGACTTGCAAGTTGCCTTCATGGTGGGCTCTTTTTAACTTAATACATTATGTTTTGCTCATTCATTTTCACTTGAAATGAGTTTGATCCAGCCATTTCTGTAAGCGGAATGTTAAATGCAACCAGCGCGGATGCTCTGATACAACTGTGGTTAAGGCACCCTGCACAGTCATCAGAGTTTCAAACTGCCCAGCAAATCATCAGCAAATTGCTAACGCTAGAGACAAGCGAAGGATGCAATGGACAGGTTGATAAATCATGAACCCTGTTTGTACCAAGTGAGAAATACAGTCAATACTAAATCCCTGAAATGCTCTTTAATGCTGCCAAAAGGAATAGGCAAGGTTAATTGCATTTCCAATTTAGGCTATTGTTAGAATTCGCCGTTACACATCATCATTCTATAGCATGAAAACAGCCATTAACTAAGGTTCCAGATTTTTTAAAAAGAATCAGCTTTTTATGCATGAACTGACGGGGTGACCACAAAAGTCAATTTAGAGGCAAAAGAAAATTCCATTAGCATGGAAGGAACAAGCAGAGGCAGCCTGAACCTGCACTCGTCATGGGCAACGGAGGCCCCATTGTCACTCTCAGTGTTGTGATTCTTTTGTTGTACTTTGCATTATGGTTAAGAAATTTTGTAAAAGCTTTGATGAAACCTCCACTACTCTGATGGCATACAGCTGTTATGAAATTTCAGTTATTATTTTGCAGAAAGCTAATATTTTAGCCTTTTGAGAAACAAAAGGGGAAGGAAAGAGGTTGGACCTGAAGCTACAGAATCTCATTATTTAAAATGGCCTCATTTCACCCAGCTCAACTCCTCCCTTTATGAATAAGGGTATGGAGGTCCAAGCTCACCTAAGTTCCCATGGTGCACAGTGATGGAGCCATGACTTCCATTCACCCAGGTCTAGGCCCTCCCATTAGTAACTTCCTTGTGACAGGTTTTACCTTTAAGACTTTTAATTTCAGGGCCAGAGCACACAGCTGCCTTATTTTTCCAGCATCACCAGCTGCCCAAAAGGCAATTTTCTAGATGAATGAATCTAACCCTTCTTAAGTACCAGATTTTGAAGCACTTGGGGATGAAAATATTGATAAAATAAATCGCTCTTCCCCCACCACATTCCTAAACCAAATATTAAATGTAGTTTGCTAGCCAGAGCAATGGCCCCCAAAGGTGTCCACATTCTAACATGTTAATATGTTAGTTTACACGGCACAAGGGACTTCACAGATGTAATTAAGTTTAGGATCTTGAAATGGGAAGATTATCCTAGATTATCTGGGTGGGCCTGATATAATCACAAGGGTGTTTACAGGAGGGAAGTAGGGATCAGAGAAGGAGCTGGCATGACCTGCCAGTGGAAGCAGAGGTCAGAGTGATGTGGGTCGGAGTATCTCTAGAGGGGGTAATGTTTAAACTGAGACTTTTAAAGAGGAACAGAAATTTACCAGGTAAAGAGGAAGTTTCAGGAAAAATCATTAAAGGCAGAGGAAACAGCATGAGCAAAAGCCCAGCTATTGCCAAGTGTGGAACTAATTCAAGGAATTAAAAGTTGATGGCCAGTATGGCCGAACTAAAAAGCACGAGGGATCTACCAAAAACAGTGAGGGCCAGATTACGAGTGGCTTTGTAGACCATCTGAATAACGACAAGCATTGTTCTAAGGGCAATGGAAAGCGAGTGGAGGGTGTTATTACAGTTACATTTGAAGTGGCCAATTTGACATCATGGTAGAGACGATTGAAGAGGGTGCGGCCACAGAAGTGGGTAGCAATGCTAAAGAGGGACAATGCGATGTGCTTAAGGAAGGGAGAAAGCAATGGACGTGGAAGTAGGGGATAGGTTTCAGTGACCTTCACCCATCATAATCAACAGAGCTGTATGACTGATTAGGTGTGGAGAGTGGGAAAAGGTAGAATCAGGAATGTCTCTAAAGGGCTTCCAGTTTTAACAACTGAACAGAGAGTAATGCTATGTCAAACAGGGGACATTGGAAGAGAAGACGGTTGGTCATTTGGGGGAGGGAAGACGATAAGGACAGCCAGCTTTGGACATGCTGATTTTCAAACCTAAATGTCCATTAGAATACTAATAGATCAATAAATTATTATATACATTTACTATGGGATATTCTGCAGTGTTTATAAGAAAAGATACGGAATATTCTCCAGCAAAACACAGTATAGAGTGTGCTACTATTGGGTTTTGTAAAATGTGTGTGTGTGTGTTTATTCCCATAAATGAGCATAGAAACAGAAATATAAAAGAAACTATTAATAGTAAAAGTGATTATCTCTAAGGGCGATATTGTAGAACACAGGAAGAAGAAGACTTACTTTTCACTGTATAGTTGTGTGTTCTTTAAACATTTCAACTTGTGTATGCACTGCCCATTTATTTAAGTTGAATTTCAACTAAATACATAAATAGACTTAAAATACATATCTTTCTAAAAGAATAGAAAGTATGAGATAATACCAAGCAGCAGAAAACAAAAGAAATAAGTGACTATAAGAGGTAAATTAGAATTCCTGACAAAAAACCCTCAACAGGATAAAGCAGGTTATTTTGTGCTGAAGAAGCATACCATGCAGAATGAATTTATGATCACGAACATTTATGTATTAAATGTCATAAAATCACATGGAATTTTAAAACCATAAATATGAAGATAAATTGACAACTAAAATCAGAAAAGGAAACAAAATGTCTCCTTTCAACAACTATAGAATAAAACAACAGGAAATAAAGAAACTGCTTCATAAGATCTTGCTTTATTTATAGAAAATAAAAAACTATACAATTTTAGTCTATTTATCCTTTTCAATTAAATGTGGAACATTTAAGATTATGTTCCAGGGCAAAATGAAAATTACAATAAATTTCCCAAAGTAAAAACAATATTTACTCTTCTCCCAAAATGATGCAAAATTAGCAATTAATATTTAGGAAGCAACTGCTTGGAAAATTTCTGTAATCGATGAAAGAAAAATCTAAATTGCAATTGTATGTTGTTTGGAAAATAAGCAGGACACAGTTATTTTTCATATCATATATTCCATCGAAACTAGTGACTAAAAGAATATAGATATATTCCACATCAAAACTAGTGACTAAAACCATACTTAGCATATCTATAGCCTTAAGTGTTGCTATTTACAAGAAAGAAATAATTTAAACAATGACTAAACCTACCTCAGGATCAAAAAGCTAAAAACGAAAGCGAGAAAATAAACCCAAGGCAGCCATTTACCAAATTGTTTTTTATGACATATGAGTGAATGGGCTGCAGTTCCTGCGAGCGGGGAGCGCGGGACCTGAGGACACGCTGAGGACCTCGAGCGCTACCCCCCGGAGCGGCCAGAGCAGCCTGAGTCTTGGCCCCGGCCCGGCTCCCGTTCTGGGCTCAGCCAGTGGGCAGGCGAGCGCGGCGCGGTCCGGGCAGGGGGATGTTTCGGTGGATGCGTGGCGAGGAGTTGGATGAGCTGCACTACCAGGACACAGATTCAGATGTGCCGGAGCAGAGGGATAGCAAGTGCAAGGTCAAATGGACCCACGAGGAGGACGAGCAGCTGAGGGCCCTGGTGAGGCAGTTTGGACAGCAGGACTGGAAGTTCCTGGCCAGCCACTTCCCTAACCGCACTGACCAGCAATGCCAGTACAGGTGGCTGAGAGTTTTGAATCCAGACCTTGTCAAGGGGCCATGGACCAAAGAGGAAGACCAAAAGGTCATCGAGCTGGTTAAGAAGTATGGCACAAAGTGGACGCTGATTGCCAAGCACCTGAAGGGCCGGCTGGGGAAGCAGTGCCGTGAACGTTGGCACAACCACCTCAACCCTGAGGTGAAGAAGTGTTGCTGGACTGAGGAGGAGGACCACAAGGTGCTGGGCAACCGCTGGACCGAAATCGCCAAGATGATGCCAGGGAGGACAGACAATGCTGTGAGGAATCACTGGAACTCTACAATCAGAAGAAAGGTGGACACGGGAAGCTTCCTGAGGGAGTCCAAAGACTGCAAGTCCCCGGTGTATTTGCTGCTGGAGCTTGAGGACAAGGACCGCCTCCAGAGTGCCCAGCCAGCGGAAGGGCAGGGAAGTCTTCTGATCACCTGGCCTCTGGCCCTCCTACCATGAAGGAGGAGGACAGCAGTGAGGAGGAACCTACAGTAGCCACCACTTGGAAGGAGCAGGAACCCATTCTTACAGATCTGGATGCAGTGCGAACACCAGAGCCGTTGGAGGAATTCCCAAAGCGTGAGGACCAGGAAGGCTCCCCGCAGGAAATGAGTCTGCCCTACAAATGGGTTGTGGAGGCTACAAACCTCCTCATCCCTGCCATGGGTTCTAGCCTCTCTGAAGCCCTGGACTTGATCGAGTCGGACCCCGATGCTTGGTGTGACTTGAGTAAATTTGACCTTCCTGAGGAGCCATCTGCAGAGGACAGTATCAGCAACAACCTGGTGCAGCCGCAAGCCTCACATCAGCAGCAGGTCCTGCCACTCCGGCAGCCTGCCGCCCCGGTGCCCAGCGTGACCGAGTACCTCCTGGATGGGCGCACCATCTCGGACCTCAGTCGGAGCAGCCAGGGTGAGCTGATCCCCATCTCCCCCAGCACTGAAGTTGGGGGCTCCGGCATTGGCACGCCGCCCTCAGTGCTCAAACGGCAGAGGAAGAGGCGTGTGGCTCTCTCCCCTGTCACTGAGAATAGCACCAGTCTGTCTTTCCTGGATTCCTGTAACAGCCTCACTCCCAAAAGCACATCTGTTAAGACCCCGCCCTTCTCACCCTCCCAGTTTCTGAACTTCTGGAATGAACAGAACACATTGGAGCTGGAGAGCCCCTCACTGACATCCACCCCAGTGTGTAGCCAGAAGGTGGTGGTCACCACATCACTGCACCGGGACAAGACACCCCTGTACCAGAAACATGCTGCATTTGTAACCCCTGATCAGAAGTACTCCATGGACAACACTCCCCACACGCCAACCCCTTTCAAGAATGCCCTGGAGAAGTACGGACCCCTGAAGCCCCTGCCGCAGACCCCTCACCTGGAGGAGGACTTGAAGGAGGTGCTGCGCTCTGAGGCTGGCATCCAGCTCATCATCAAGGATGACGTCAGGCCCGACAAGCAGAAGAGGAAGCCCCATCAAGAGGGTCCGGAAGTCTCTGGCTCTTGACATTGTGGATGAGGATGTGAAGCTGATGATGTCCACACTGCCCAAGGCTCTGTCGTTGCCGACAACTGCCCCTTGAAGCTCCTCCAGCCTCACCCTGTCAGGTATCAAAGAAGACAACAGCCTGCTCAACCAGGGCTTCTTGCAGGCCAAGCCCCAGAAGGCAGCAGTGGCCCAGAAGCCCCAAAGCCACTTCGCGACACCTTCCCCTATGTCCAGTGCCTGGAAGACGGTGGCCTGCGGGGGAACCAGGGACCAGCTCTTCATGCAGGAGAAAGCCCGGCAGCTCCTGGGCCGCCTGAAGCCCAGCCACACATCTCGGACCCTCATCTTGTCCTGAGGTGCTGGGGCGGATCACAAGCCCATTCTCATGTTTACAGGGGTTGGGGGTGCGGAGGGGGTCTGTGAATTTGAGTGTCACTCAGGTGACCTTCTGCAGGGAGTCTTCTGCCACCAGCCCCTCCCCAGACTCTCAGGTGGAGGCAACAAGGCCATGTGCTACCCTGTCCCCAAGCCCAGCTGTGGGCAGCTCCTGGTGCTAACAGCAAAGCCCCACACCCAGGCCTGCCTGGTTCCCTCCCAAAGGCCACAGGGAGTCCAGTCAGCTTCTCCCAAGCCCAGGTCAGGCCTGGCCTCATCTCAGACCCTGCTTAGGATAGGGGGTGTGGCCAGGGGTGCTCCTGTACTCAACCCCTCTTGGTGCATTTTTTTTGGAAGAATAAAATTGCTTTTCTCTTTGAAAAAAGAAAAAGAAAGAAATATGAGTGAATGATCCCATGTTCGCTAGCAACACACACTTTGAGAAGGAAGGGGAAGTTCCATCTTTATGCAGCTGGTAAAACTTTGAATAATGTACCCTCTCTTGGTTAACCACCAGTATACATTAGCATGCGACAACTGAAAATGTTTGCATTTAAGAGACTGTTAGGGCCGGGCGCGGTGGCTCACGCCTGTAATCCCAGCACTTTGGGAGGCCGAGGCAGGTGGATCATGAGGTCAAGAGATCGAGACCATCCTGGTCAACATGGTGAAACCCCATCTCTACTAAAAATACAAAAAATTAGCTGGGCATGGTGGTGCATGTCTGTAATCCCAGCTACTCGGGAGGCTGAGGCAGGAGAATTGCCTGAACCCAGGAGGCAGAGGTTGCAGTGAGCCGAGATCGCGCCATTGCACTCCAGCCTGGGTAACAAGAGCGAAACTCCATCTCAAAAAAAAAAAAAAGAGACTGTTTAACTTTATTTAACAGCACAGTAACAGCATCATCTTACCTGAGAAGTAAAAGTATAAATTGGGATAATTTTTGTTGGGATAAATTTGTCAATATGTATCTAAATACTTATGAATTAATTGATAATTTGACTCCTAGGAAAATAAAGATATGTGCAAATACCTAGCTGAAAGGATTGTATAAGCATTATTTTAGTGGTTAATGCTTTAGAGTGAAAAACTCTAAATGTACGCCAATCAGAGATCAAGAACTGATTTATGGATCAGTTGCTCAGTAGCATCCTACATATCCATTCACGTTCCTGTTGACACATTTATAATTAGGCGGGAAAAGCAGCTTACAAACTCAACACACAGTCTCATTTTATAAATGCCTTATTTAAAAAAAATTAAAACTTCATGAAAAAGATTCAGAGATGGCCAATTAAAGCTGTCCTTGATAGCAGGAGAATTCGTTTCTAGTTCTCACTATATTTAGCTGCATTACAAGGGAAAAATAACACCCCTAGATCCAACTCCTCATCTGAGGGGACTCACTTACACTATCCCTTACAGATTTAATAAAAATTCTAATTATTTTATTCTATGAATTCAAAATGATAAAATCATTATCGGTACATAGTAAAATAAATTCAGATCTCAGTATTTATATTTTGTGAGTGACTTCTTCGTGCAAATCACTACAGTATAGACCAGATACATTTCAAAGGTCTGATGTAATCCCCCAACTCAAAGGTATACTAACAATCAACTTACAGTAAACCAATTTTTACCTTCTAGCAAAGGCATAAAGCGAAGTGTTAATCCGTTCAACTACCCACACTTGAAGACAGTTGAAGAAGTATTATTTTGTAGATAAAGCCAAGATGAAACATGAGTTCTGGTTATTTAACATCATAGTTTTAATAGCTCTGTTTGTTCCATTCCTCAACTTTCAGATTCTTTTAATGCAGCCAAATCTAATTATTGCAGTTTTCCAAGGTACATGGTATATTAATTTAGCAATCTGTGTAGCAATCTTCTCCCTTAAAAAATGGTTTCTTATCTTTCTCTAAGAGTAAGTATTTCTAAACTTTAAAGTTCCTAAAATGTAAAAGATATTTGATTCTTTGTTTTCCTTCATTTTCTGTGTTGTTTTCTCATTTCCCTTATTTCTGAGCTCAAAATTCAATTTTCAATTTCTAGTGTCTCAATGTTCTGCCATGATCAGATAATTTTCCCTTGAATTTGTAAGTGTGATGTAAGTTACACTGTGTTTCAGGCAGTGGAGATGTTATTTTCTCCAGGCTGACTGACTCCTTGTGGGGAACTGAGAGTCAGGAGTCCTGACTTGAGTCCCTGCCTTGCCACTGTGTACAAGTCACTTCCCATTCCAGGTCTCAATATTCTTATCTGTTATTTGACGGAAAAGGGAGACAGAAAGGTAAGGACCTTATTCCAAGGATTGCAAACTGGAAGTGCCTTCAAGAACCAAAGAGGTAACACAATGAATGAAGTAGCCAGGTGAGGATTGGGACAAAATGGAAGAGTTCCTGCCCCAACACGGGAGGGTGGCTGTTATTTAGCATCCACCAAAAGCCTAATGTGGCATCTGACTTTTTCCAGGGATACTAGAAATGTAAGTTTTTATATGAAATAGCTCCATTATTAAACATTGACTATTAATTATGTATTTTAACATAATGTAAGCCAGACAAAATTATTAGCAACCAATTCAACCCATAGGACAACCTTGGCTGCTAATCTGTAAAATTATAAGGCCCATTCTAGTTTGAAGATTCTATCTCTATGGAGTTGTCTGTAGTTTATTCCTTCACAGGATAGTATGCCTTTCATCATACCCGAAACAAACCTGCATGATGCACCTCCCCTACGCAGAACACATGCCCTTCATTGAAGATATGATACAAGCATGTCTCTCCACCTGAACCCTAATGGACACAGATACTGAAGAACCTTCAGCCTTTCAGGGACAAGATAGGGGACAAGTGCATATCTCTTCCTTTTTGTAGACTTCCCTGACACATCTCCCACCATGACCCAACACCAAGCAGAAGAAATTCCTCTCTCTTGTACCTTCTTGTAGCCAGCATCGTGCTCAAAACTCTCTATGTAATATATTACACCTTGTCATTATTTCAGTGTCCATCATTCCCCACAGGCTTTGAGTGCACTGAGGGCAAGAACATGCCTTTTTCTGTTTGTATCCCTAACATTTAGTTTAGGGCATGTTACACCATGTACATACAAATGAATTGGCCCAGTAGGAACACACAACGCACACGATCTGGGTTTGATGCCTATTTTAAAAAGTAGGTTTCATTATCATTCAGTTACGGAGAGGCCACCAGAGCAACGTACGACTGCCAATGAAAACACAGTTTCTTATTCTCACAGATCACAAGAGGAGGGGGCATACTATGGCACAGGGACACACAGACAGCACCAGGGGTGGTCAGGAGGCGGAAGGGGTGAGGGGACATGTGGCCCAGAGCCTTTACTGTGGTTTCCATGGGAAGGAAGGAATGAGGCAGGGTAAGCAGACTTAGGGTTGGCAGATTTGAATAATTTCATCAGGCTCTGGAACATTGTGTCTGTCTCTAGTTGTCTGGTACCTGGTCTTTGAGTGATGAGGACAGGGAAACAGTGAATACCTGGTGCTGGGGTGCTTAGGGCAGGGGAATACTGGCTCTAGTCTAAGAGCTCAGTGAAGGAGGTGATTGGAATATGGGCTCTGGATTGGTCAGTTTGCTTATGAATGGAGCGCTCATAGGCTTCCTGTTTGTGATTTCTAGGAACTAGCTACCCCTAGAAGGCGTAGTCCTCTGGGGTCAGCAAGGCCCCAAGATGACAAAGATTCCAAGCTACAAAATAAAAAGACACAATCGATACTGTGCCTAGTATGAGGAACTTCCCCAGAGAGATGCAGAGTTCAGAGGTAGATCCATTCCTCCAGCTGGAAGAGGAAAAGGGTGGCTTTGTGCAAGGGGTATAGTGAAGCCAGCACACACTGCTGGGACTACAGAGGTGGTAAGTGAAGGAAGGAAAGCTTTCCTCTCCTTGGCTCTGCACTCCTCAACCAGAGTTCAGAAGGACCAATGTCATTTAGGTCTAACCAAGATGTAGCCGAGGTCTCCTCTTCCCTCAAAATTACCAAAATTGTTATGAAGCTCATGGCAGCTCAGGAAGCTCGGAGTCGCAGGACCTCCTCTGCCTCTGGGCTTCCGCCTTGTTCCCATGAGCTTCTTACAGTTGCCGACATGTTAACCCAGATGTGACACCGGCTCCTCCTCTAGTTCCCACACACCCTAGCAGGCGACAACAGCTGCCTCACACAAGACACCAGTCAAGTGGCGAAGGACTGTGAGAGAGACAGATATAGTCCTCACACGGCGACGACAGAAGCAAACCACAAATCACGTTGCAAGTTTTTCTGCTGTCACCTCCTTCAAAACCCTTTGTTATTCATTGCCAGTCAAACCCACGTGTACACAAAAGCCATGTCTGACTCCAGTCATTTCCTTACCCCATAAGTAATGTACCTAGCTCCGTCCCTGCTCTTTCTTTATATTTCTTCCATCATCCATGCCAATCCACCCCTCACCCAGAAACAGGGTCCAAAATTCAATTCCTTCTTCTTGCCTTTGCCCACTTCTGTGGCTTGGGTGATTGCCAGCTCCCAAGAGCTCAAAGTCTCTCCCCCTCATCCCAGTGCCTCATCATACACTTCCCTACACACAGGTGGCTTCCTCCTTAAGAAGAATCTGCTGTATGAAGTGCTTCCCACCACGGGGCAGAACTGATGGAAAATCTGACTAATGCCCCAGGCCAGGCCCCACAAAGGCTATCTCAACATGGTACTTACCTTCCAAAGTCGAGGACCTCAAAAGGGAGTGAGCTTACCACGACTTGTCCTCACCCCGGGCACCTTGGTATAGGACACCAAAGGCTCTTTTTGCAGGACTGGGGGTATTTTTCCCCTCCATTTTTTCAGAGATAGTTGTAAGCACAGCCATGAGGCTATGAAATCACCTCTTTTCTGCATTTCCTCAGGTTTCTTGAGACCAGATTGGGGAGAAGAAACTAGATTTCCCAAGGCTGATTCAAAGAAGGGAAGACTTGAAGGAATCTGGAATAAATTTGGCTCTTCTTTTTGCTTTTCTGTGGGAATGAAAATAACATCTAAAAATCTCATCATTAGACACTGGCTGATCAGGAAAGCATCTCTTCAGCTTCAGGCCCAAATGTGACCCCAGTGGCAGCCTCAGAAGGGTGAGGATGGGGGTGAGGGGTCTCACTATGAAGAATGGTTCACTCTGCACTTGACACAGAGCAGAGTCTCTTTGCTCTGGGGCCTCACACAAGCATAAATTTCTGCATTCACTAGCCCAATTCAATTTTGTTTTACTTCATTTTCTAAGCTCATGTAGTGTTTTCAATATGATTCCACAGTGTCTTGGCATATGATAGACCATGATGTCATATTTGAACTATTCATTATGATTCTAATATGTGAGGGGAAGTGGCCAATTCTCTTCTGGCTCCGTGTGTGATGGCAGTATGAACATTCTCTATCCTGTTACAAGTAAATCAAGTCAAAAAAGACCTATAATTTCCCCAAAGAGGGCTGCAGCAGACAGCCCACATAAATTATGAGTTGCTTACTTGCAGGATATATAAACTTGGTAATTATTTTTAGGAGTAGATAACTGTGATCAAATTCAAGTGTTCTATTGATAGAAAAGAGGGAAAAAGAGACAGGGAATAAGATGAAGAAATAAGAAAATTGAATCAGTCTCAGGAATTTCAGTTCCCAGACTCATTCTCAGAAGTCAGGGAGGAGAGGGAAGAGATGCCAGAAAAATAGAGACGTAGGGACAACATCCATGCGGGTTCCTTCACAAATGGACCCCTAGAGTCATAGTCCGTCAGTCCTGGAAGAAACTGAGGCTCAAGTTCTAACTTGGCCAAATCTCTTGAGTGAATTACGCCAGAATGAGAATAAGGAAGTAAGTCTCTACACTTAAGTGTAGTGATCAACTGTTCACCTTTCACTCGAGTCTTGGAGTTTCAGTGTGTGTATAAGTGGCATTTGCCTGAGTTGTTTTTGCTCTTCCTCAACTAAAGGAATTGCCTCTCAGAGACCAGCTTTTTGCCACTACCTAAAATAACCCCAAAAGGGCATTTTCCCTCAAGAGCAATGACAGGGTGGAAAGAGTGCCAGGATGCAGGACCAGAAGGTCAGGATCCTGTCTCAGGCCTTCCTGCTCTGTGTTCAATGAGTCTTGGTCATCTTTTCAACATAAATAAGACCCTCACACCTGCCCAGCCTATCTTGTGGAGTTAAGTAAGGATCAAGGGAGGTGAGGGCAGGAGATCTGTTCCATCAATTGCATAAACGTTCAAGGTTGACAGGATTGCTACTGAGATTAAGAACATGATAGACGCCAGGCACAGTGGCTCATGTCTATAACCCCAGCACTTTAGGAGGCCAAAGCAGACAGATCAGTTTAGTCCAAGAGTTCAAGACTAGCCTGGGCAAGATGGCAAAACCCCATCTCTACAAAAAATATAAAAATTGCTCAGGCATAGGAGCATACCCCTGTAGTCTCAGATACTCAGGAGGCTGAGCTGGGAGGGTTGCTTGAGCCTGGGAGGCAGAAGTTGCAGTGAACTGAAGTTATACTACTGCACTCCGGCCTGGGTGACAAAGTGAGACGCTGTCTCAAGTAAAATAAGAAAGAACATGATCGAGAGGGTCTTCCAAAAACAGTGTAGGAGCCACGGCCTTAGGCTTTGAGGTCATTTGTGCATGCAGCTTGGCAGCTGGGAGAAGAGGGCCCAGAGACCAGATGCTTCTCCAAGAAAGAAAGACAGAGGAGCCACAGACTTGGACACATGGGTAAGGCTTCTGGGGCAATGTTCTTCAACAAGATGCTGGAACCTCCGAGAGGTGGGGGCATGCTGAGCTGCGGGGCAGCCCAGCCCCAGAAACCAGAGGCACAGTGGAGTCATAGCTCACTAAGTTCCAAAATTATCACAAAAGGTGAGAATCACAAAGCCAATGTTTCCATTGAAAAGCGCAAGTCAGTGAGTCTAACACACCCTCTTTGTTTTGGATTGGATTGGAGTAGATCAGGGTCTCCCTAGTTGGGATCCTGAAGAAGTAGTTTGGCCTACACTGGGCAAAACTTACACAAATTTAAAGACGAGATCAATAAAAAACCTTGGAATACAACTCACAAGGAACGTAAGGGACCTCTTCAAGGAGAACTACAAACCACTGCTCAACGAAATCAGAGAGGACACAAACAGATGGAGAAACATTCCATGTTCATGGTTAGGAAGAATTAATATCGTGAAAATGGCTATACTGCCCAAAGCAATTTACAGAATCAATGCTATACCCATCAAGCTACCATTGACTTTCTTCACAGAACTGGAAAAAACCACCATGAACTTCATATGGAACCAAAAGAGAGCCCGCATAGCCAAGTCAATTCTAAGCAAAAAGAACACAGCGGGGGGCATCACACTACCGGATTTCAAACTATACTACAAGGCTACAGTAATCAAAACAGCATGGTACTGGTACCAAAACAGAGATATAGACCAATGGAACAGAACAGAGGCACCGGAGGCAACACAACATATCTACAACTATACAATCTTTGATAAACCTGAAAAAAACAAGCAATGGGGAAAGGATTCCCTGTTTAACAAATGGTGTTGGGAAAACTGGCTAGCCATGTGCAGAAAGCAGAAACTGGACCCCTTCCTGATACCTTACACTAAAATTAACTCCAGATGGATTAAAGACTTAAACATAAGACCTGGCCCCATAAAAACCCAAGAAGGAAATCTAGGCAAAACTATCCAGGACATAGGAGTAGGCAAGGACTTCATGAACAAAACACCAAAAGCATTGGCAACAAAAGCCAAAATAGACAAATGGGACCTAATGAAACTCCACAGCTTCTGCACGGCAAAAGAAACAGTCACTAGAGTGGAGCGGCAACCAACAGAATGGGAAAAAATTTTTGCAGTTTACCCATCTGACAAAGGGCTGATATCCGGAATTTACAAAGAACTCAAACAGATTTACAGGAAAAAAACAAACAAGCCCATTCAAAAGTGGGCAAATGATATGAACAGACACTTTACGAAAGAAGACATATATGAGGCCAATAATCATATGAAAAAACGCTCATCGTCACTGGTCATCAGAGAGATGCAAATCAAAACCACATTGAGATACCATCTCACGCCAGTTAGAATGGCGATCATTAAAAAATCTGGAGACAACAGATGCTGGAGAGGATGTGGAGAAAAAGGAACACTCTTACACTGTTGGTGGGAGTGTAAATTAGTCCAACCATTGTGGAAGACGGTGTGGCGATTCCTCAAGGCCTTAGAAATAGAAATCCCATTTGACCCAGCAATCCCATTACTGGGCATATATCCAAAGGTCTATAAATCATTCTACTACAAGGACACATGCACACGAATGTTCATTGCAGCATCGTTTACAATAGCAAAGACCTGGAATCAACCCAAATGCCCATCGATGATAGACTGGATTGGGACAATGTGGCACATATACACCATGGAATATTATGCAGCAATCAGAAATGATGAGTTCGTGTCATTTGTAGGGACATGGATGAATCTGGAGAACATCATTCTCAGCAAACTGACACAAGAACAGAAAATGAAACACCGCATATTCTCACTCATAGGCGGGTGATGAAAAATGAGAACACATGGACACAGAGGGGGGAGTACTAAACACTGGGGTCTATAGTGGGGAAAGGGGAGGGCCAGTGGGAGGGGGAGGTGGAGAGGGATTGCCAGGGGAGAAATACCAAATGTGGATGAAGGTGAAAAAGCAAACAAAACACACTGCAATGTGTGTACCTATGCAACTGTATTGCATGCTTTGCACATGTATCCCAAAACCTAAAATGCAATTAAAAAAAAAAAAAATCTGGAGACAACAGATGCTGGAGAGGATGTGGAGAAAAAGGAACACTTTTACACCGTTGATGGGAGTGTAAATTAGTTCAACCATTGTGGAAGACAGTGTGGCGATTCCTCAAGGTCTTAGAAATAGCAATTCCATTTGACCCAGCAATCCCATTACGGGGTATATATCCAAAAGACTATAAATCGTTCTACTATAAGGACACATGTACACGAATGTTCATTGCAGCACTGTTTACAATAGCAAAGACCTGGAATCAACCCAAATGCCCACTGATAATAGACTGGATTGGAAAAATGTGGCACATATACACCATGGAATATTATGCAGCAATCAGAAATGATGAGCTTGTGTCGTTTGTAGGGACATGGATGAATCTGGAGAACATCATCCTCAGCAAACTGACACGAGAACAGAAATTGAAACACCGCATATTCTCACATAGGCGGGTGATGAAAAATGAGAACACATGGACACAGAAAGGGGAGTACTAAACAATGGGGTCTATTGGGGGTAAAAGGGGAGGGCCAGTGGGAGGGGGAGGTGGGGAGGGATAGCCTGGGGAGAAATGCCAAACGTGGGTGAAGGGGAAAAGGAAAGCAAAGCACACTGTCATGTGTGTACCTACGCAACTGTCTTGCATGCTCTGCTCATGTACCCCAAAACCTAAAATCCAATAAAAAATTTTTTAAAAAAAGACTAGATCACGCCCAAATGGCTGAGGTGCTCAATGTCTGGGAGGTTGTAGAGATCAGTTGGGCTAAGAAGGCAGATGAGTCCCCGTTCTCCAGCTACGCAAACTCAGGACAATGAGCTCACTGAAGAGAATGATGGGCAAAGGCCTCTCTACCATTTCAATGCTCCCTTTCTCTCTCCTCTCCTTTCCACTTGAGTTTATAGTGGAGTTAGTTATGTGTAACATGCCTCCTGTGAACACGTGTTGGAGCCCTGACCCAGCCTCACTGGATCATTACCCTCAACTTTGTTTTCTGTTGAGATCCCCCTGGCCCCAAGATGTGTGTCATGAGCTGGCTTAGTCAGTGGGCTCAGGCATGGTCATGGGGAGTCCCTAACTGGCCTCTCAAGGGATCCTTTTCACCTTTATGGGCAGGCATTCTGGAGAGCCAGGTGGGAGGCTTCTGCCATCGGTCTTTGTAGAAGTCCCAAGGCAGAACTTGTATCAAACCCCCAGAAAAGTACTCGGAGGGATAGGTTGAAAATTATTCTAGTTAAGAAACCCCTCTCTCATTCCCTGGCTCTGCAGACAAGAGCTGTCTGAGCTAAACAAATCTCTTTCCCTCCAGGGGTCTATAAATTAGAACGATTGGACTACATGATGTCTAGCCATCTCCCATCTGGACCAACAATGTGCTGATATGGGCTGGAACTAGACAATTTCAAAAACGGGCAACGTGCTGGACACATCCATCTGGAGCAAGACATGACTACGACCCTGAAGCTCTTTTTAAGCATGTTTGGAGCCTCAGATTGAAAAATGTGGGAATAAGATGTGATTGAGATCCAAGGCCCAAAGTGAGGGGCTAGGAGTGTTGCTTTCCTACTGGATAATGCTGTATTTAACAATTATAAAAAATATTTGTTAAATGCCCCTTGTTTACTGAATTTAACAAATATTTATGTAGCACCTACTGCTGCCAGACACTGTCCTGAGATTTACAATAATTAACTCACTTAGGCCTGGTTCCAACCCAATGAGGAAGGCATGATGATTATGTCCATTTTACTGATGAGAAAACTAAGGCACAAAGAAATTAAGGAACTTGCCTGAGATCATATGGTTAATTAGCAAGGACCAATTAGCATATTTGATTGGACATTAATTCGACTAATGTTCATATCAAGGGGCTGGGGAGTGAAAGGCAAAATCCCCAGGGAGGAAAAAGCAAGAAAGCTGGCAAATGTGCCCAGGCCCTTTGACCTGCAAGCTCGTGCTTGAGTCACCTCCACCGCCTTTCTGATCAGTTGCTGTATTGGTCTGTTCTCACACTGCTAATAAGCACATACCCAAGACCGGGTAGTTTATAAAGAAAAGACGGTTTAATGGACTCACAGTTTCACATGGCTGAAGTCTCACAATCATGGCAGAACACGAAGGATGAGCAGAGAGCCTTCTGACATGGTGGCAGGCAACAGAGGAGTTGTGCAGGGGAACGCTTCTTTATAAAACCATCAGATCCTGTCAGATGTATTCACTATTGCAGGGCAACACTGTTTTACAAAACCATTTGATCTGGTGAGATATATTCACTGCCACAAGATCAGCACGGGAAAGACTCATCCCCATGATGCAATTACCTCCCACTGATTCCTCACAAAACCCATGGGAATTGTGGGAGCTACAATTCAAGATGGGATTTGGGTGGTGACACAGCCAAACCTTATCATTTGCTTTTTCAAAAGATATGAATGGGAATTTTTCCAACTATGAAATGGAGGTCTGGGCGGGGTTTCCATGAAATGGCACAGACAGCTGGCTGTGAGGCTTCCCGGAGCCTTTACTCTGCCACTATGCATTATGATCGCCAAGGCAGCATGATGGAATGCAACTTCTCCCAACAAGTTTGCCAAAGGAGTCCCCCCTTCTTTTTCAAGGAGTATCTCAAAAGGCTAAAATTCTAACAAATGCACTTTGGAAATACCAGCTTGATCAGTGGAAAGTTGACCTGTTCATTTCTTCTGCCAAATGTCACCATCGGAACCCTTTGTCCCATGGGCCTCCCCTGTCTTTCCCAGGACTGACTTGCCACTCAGTGCTATAGTTATGAACATTCTCGTCTTACCTCCACTACTAAAGGAAAACTCCTTAGGGCAGAGCCAGGTCTGGTTTTCTTAGCAGTCTTCACAGCAGTGAACACAGTTTCTTGCACATAGCAAGCACTCAGATGCTGGCTGAACAAATAAATGAGCATGTTTAAACTATTTCCATATGAGAACCACAGAAACTGGTTTCCCAAGAAAAGAAAGAAAGAGCCATAAAATTAAAATTCACCGCATCGATTTTTGGTTGGGTTTTTACGGCAATAAAAGTGTGAAAAAAGCAAAGATCAAGAGAAAAGTCTTATTCTCACATAAGAATTAGTTTCTTGGTAACAGAAAGGGTGGCGGGAGAAGGGAAATAAGTTGCAAGATGACCCAACATTTAAAACTTCAGGGAACATTCCACCTCATACCCATTAGAATGGCAACTATTTCTAAAAAGTACAAAAATAACAAAAAGGTGGAAAAATTGGACCCCTGTGCACTGTCTGTGGGAATGTAAAATGGGGCAGTTGCTATGTAAACAGTGTAACGGTTCCCCAAAAAACAAGAAATCAAACTACCATATGATCCAGCAATTCTGCTTCTGAGTATCCACCCAAAAGAATGGAAAGCGAGGTCTTGAAGAAATATTTGGACACTCATGTTCACAGCAGCATTATTCACAGTAGCCAAAAGATGAAACCAGCCCAAGGGTCCCTGATAAACAAAATGTGGTATATACTACGATGGAATATTATTCAGCCTTAAAAAGAAAGAAATTCTGACCCAGGCTACAAATGGAGGAACCTTGAGTCACTGTTCTAAGTGAAATAAGCCAGTCACAAAAAGATAAACACTGTATGTTTCCACTTCTATAGGTATCTAGAATCAAAATTCACAGAAACAGAGTAGAATGGTGATTCCCAAGGACTGTAGGGAGAGAGAAGATGGAAAGTTGTTTAATGGGTATAGATCTTTGGTTTGTAGGATAAAGAGTTCTGGAGAAGTGTGGTGGTGACGGTTATCCAGCGGTGTGAACATCCTTAACACAACTGCACTTCACATTTAAAAGTGGTTATGATATCACAATCTCTATATTTTGTGTAAATTTTATGTTATGTGTATTTTACCACAATTAGAGAAAAACTGAAGGAGGCATTGAAGATACACCAGCCAGAGCCTAACGTTGATGTGAGAAAAATGAGGCCCTGTGGTACACAATGACATCCTCTAAGCCAAAAGATATCAATCCTCAGACTTCAATAATACTATCAAGGCTGTAAATCCAAGGGATCCTTCACAGGGACCTCCTGAAATTATTTTTAAGAAAATGTAGGCAGCAAAAAAGTCAATCCCTTATTAGATTCTCCTCCAATTTGGAAATAACACAGGACAACCTGATTGTCAATACTGCTGTCAGTTCTGAGCTCCTGAGCAAGCCCTCCGTCTTACATCACTCTGCTCCCATCCAGCTGCCTGGTCCAAACTCAGATCTAGGTTATCTAACGGAGAGTGACCCACAACTGCCAAGCCTGAGTTTCCACCCGTCTGTACCAAGCCCACAGAATGACGCTCACAGTAGAGAAACTGCAATTTCCGTTACTCGCCAATCAGCCAGCCTGTTTGGTGGATCATTTTTCAGCAATTTGGTAAGAATTGAAGTAAAAATTATTTTTTTAAACTCAGATCTAAACCACATGGTCAGCAGCTGACTTCCTCGGCCTAGGCACAAAACTGCAGTCATGAAATGTGAGAAGGAACAAAGGCCATCGAGCCAGAATATTTTCTCATTTCCTATGAACTATCACGTTACCTTCCCATGTCCTGGAGTTCTCCCAGTGCTGACAGGAGCTCTTTATGGCTATGGGCAGGGGCAAGGAGCTGCCACTGAAATTCAGAGCTCTGGCTAATCCCTACAAATGAGTGAACTCAGAGGATAGTTCTCTTTAAGTTCTTCTGAGGTCAGGGATATTTGTTTGTGGATAGGAATGTATGCTGAGAACAGGCTGCAAAAAAGTGGGATGTTCCCACACATTGTTCTTTGGAAAAAGTCGTGATGGATTGCTGCACTAGCCCTGCTCAGTTTAACCAGACATGCCAACAACACCTCTCTGCATAATTTGGTCATGCTCTTGTTGCTTAATGGAGTGTGGACTTACATATAGACATTTGTACTGAAATAGAGGGAAGGGACCAGAACACAAGACAAGAACAAGTTGAATTTCTTTATAAGCAAGTTGAATTTCTAATGTCTTCCATATAGGAGGGGCAATGTTTACTTTTTTTTTTTTTTGAGACAGAGTTTCACTCTTGTTACCCAGGCTGGAGTGCAATGGCGCGATCTCGGCTCACCACAACCTCCACCTCCTGGGTTCAGGCAATTCTCCTGCCTCAGCCTCCTGAGTAGATGGGATTACAGGCATGCACCACCATGCCCAGCTAATTTTTTGCACTTTTAGTAGAGTTGGGGTTTCACCATGTTGACCAGGATTGTCTCGATCTCTTGACCTCGTGATCCACCCGCCTCGGCCTCTCAAAGTGCTGGGATTACAGGAGTGAGCCACCGCACCCGGCCAATGTTTACTTCTTTTCGTTTCTTTTTTTTTTTTTCACTCGGTTGCCCCAGGCTGGAGTGCAGTGGCATAACCACAGCTCACTGCAGCCTTGACCTTCTGAGCTCAAGCAATCCTCCCACTTCAGCCTCCTGAGGAGCTGGTTCAAGCCACGACAGCAGGCTAATTTTTTGTAATTTTTGTAGAGATGGGGTTTCACTACAAGCCCAGGCTGGTCTTGAATTCCTGAAGTGAAACTTCTTAACTCAAACGATCCTCCCACCTCGACCTCCCAAAGTGCTGAGATTACAGGTGTGAGCCACTGCGCCCAGCCAATCCTTACCTTTCTTAAACATTTTATTCATCTTATCTGATTCTCACAATATGAATTGGTGCCAGTTGTAGCAGTAGCAATAGCAATAGTTACACCATTGTACAGACACTGAGGCTCAGAGAAGTTGAAACTGGCCAAGGTCATATGGGGGGTGACAAAGTCAAATTTAAGAGAGGGTCGAACCCTCACTCTGTCCAGTTCTCCCTATAATGAGTTGATTCAGTTGTAGGTATGACTTGTGGACAGTGTTTATTAGATTCGACTGATCTTAAAGATGATTCAAGTGCCCTGCTACAGAGAAAAAATTACCCAAAGCATGACTTGAGTCAGCGATTCCTTCCTAAAAGAAGCTTTTTATGGCTCCCCAGGCACGCTGCCTGCAGGGTGAGAGGGCTGCCAGGCACGTGATGGTTCCTGAGTATAACCCCACGACAGAAGCAGGCAGGTGCTGGGACACAGGTTTCCTGAAACACAGGAGTCCGTTCAGTTTCATTGTAAACAACTTTGAATAGCAGAGTATGGCTACTATTAGCTTCTATTGCCATGTCCAGAAATCAAACAAAAATTTGTAGAGTAAACCAGCAACATGCAGCTTGGCCATTTCCATATTAATTTTCAAAACCAGCATTTCTTCTATCCCCAACCTTCTCTCACAGTAAACTAGACAACTGTCTTCCAGGGCAGAATCCTGGAATTGACAGGGCTGTGGCACATACACAGCTCTGGCTGTGATCCCAGGTATTGGCTTCTGCTGTCTCTTGCTCAGCTTCATTCCAGGTGTTAAAAGCCCCTTTGCCTACCACAGCCTCAACACAGCATAGCTCCTGGAGTTCGAGACCAGCTTGGGCAGCACAGGGAGAACCTGTCTCTACAAAAAAAAAAAAAAAAAAAAAAAAAATATATATATATATATATATATATATATATAGAGAGAGAGAGAGAGAGAGAGAGAGAGAGAGAGAGATGGAGTTTTGCTCTGTTGCCCAGGCTGGAGTGCGGTGGCACGATCTTGGCTCACTGCAACCTGTGCTTCCTGGGTTCAAGCAATTCTCCTGCCTCAGCCTCCCGAGTAGCTGGGACTACAGGCACGCACCACCACACCTGGCTACTTTTTGTATTTTTAGTAGAGACGGGGTTTCACCATGTTAACCAGCCAAAAGGGTATGTTTGGGAGCTTTGAATTCTCCTGTGAACAAAGAGTCTACAAGAGTTTTGCTGCTACAGATCTGTGCACACAGACAAATGGGTATTCATGCGTACACACACACACAGAGCACACACTTCTAATAAGAGGGGCCTGGAACGTATTAAGTATTAACTAAGACACAAAAATGAGAACCCATTTCCTTCCCCAGGATGAGGGTTGAACTGTAATTGAAGGAATGAAGCAATTTTTAAAAGTTCTAGGCAGGGGCTGTTTCCCCAGCTAATTCCACTACGTTGGTAAAGTCTGGGTTTGCTAAGCATATAGATTTAGAGTTGCCTATAAGGTATTATCGTAGCCACGTTTTATGGAAGCTGCAACACCATGACTTGCTAACAAGTATCACTATTTAGTTTTATATATGAGTTTAAGAAAAAAAATTCACTTCCAATTAAACTATGGCATGCTATCAATGGTAAGAGGTAACTCAATTTAAGAAATGTTAAAATGTAGAAAAGGTGACTTAGAAATAATAAAATAGTGTATGTTCATTTTGATCACACAACTAGTATGAACCTCAGATATAAATCCAATTGCATCTGATTCCAAAGTCAGCATTCTTTCTACAAAACAACATTACCAGCCAGTCGTGGTGGCTCAGGCCTGTAATCCCAGCATTTTGGGAGGCCGAGGTGGGCAGATCAACTGAGGTCCAGAGTTCGAGACCAGCCTGACCAACACGGAGAAAACCCTGTCTCTACTAAAAATACAAAATTAGCTGGGCATGGTGGCACATGCCTGTAATCCCAGTTACTCAGGAGGCTGAGGCAGGAGAATCACTTGAACCTAGGTGGTGGAGGTTGTGGTGAGCCGAGATCACGCTATTGCGCTCCAGCCTGGGCAACACGAGCAAAACCCCATCTCAAAAAAAAAAAATTATCATGTTCTAACCTCCCAATCCAACCTTTCAGATGACAAGGCCTTCCAGAACCAACTAGATTCCCTAGAACATTATGCATTGAAGAGCTGATTCCAGGCAGGACGCATTGGTTCACTCCTATAATCCCAGCACTTTGGGAAGCCGAGGCTGGAAGGATCACAAGCCCAGGAGTTCAAGACCAGCCTGGGCAGCATAGGGAGACCCGGTTTCTACCAAAAAAAAAAAAATATATATATATATATATATAGAGAGAGAGAGAGAGAGAGAGAGAGAGCGCAATGTAGTCTTCCTCTGTCACCCAGGCTGGAATACAGTGGCATGATCTTGGCTCACTGCAACTTCTGCCTCTCTGGTTCAAGCAATTCTCCTGCCTCAGCCTCTCAAGCAGCTGGGACTATAGGCACGTGCCACCATGCCCAGCTAATATTTTTGTATTTTTAGTAGAGACAGGGTTTTACCATGTTAGCCAGGATGGTCTCAATCTCCTGATCTTGTGATCTGTCTGCCTTGGCCTCCCAAAGTGTTGGGATTACAGGCGTGAGCCACGATGCCCGGCCCTACATATATTTTTTAATTAGCCAGACGTGCTGGCACATGCCTGTGGTCCCAGCTACCTGGGAGGCTGAGGTGGGAGGATCTCTTAAGTCTAGAAAGCAGAGGCTGCAGTACATTGTGATCACACAACTGCACTTCAGGCTGGGGGGCAGAGTGAGACTCTGTCTCAAAAATACTACTACTAATCGTAATTTAATAAAGGGCCAATTCCCACCGCAGGGAGCAGCAGCGTAGCAAGGCAGCTCCCGCAGCCCAGGGCTGGGTTTGCCTCCTTCAGATTTCCTGTTTCGCTGAGGTCCACTATGCCTTATGCCTGGGCCTGCCCAATATGACAACATGTCTGTGCTCTAACGCAGTGATGCCAAAGAGATGCTGGAGGCTTGTTTTCTTTTTTTTCTAATACAGTAGACAACGTTTCTTAATATAATAGACCAGCACTGTTGATATGGGGCTGATAACTCTTGCAGGGGCTGTCTCGTGAACTTTAGCAGCATCCCTGGCCTCTACCCAGTACGTGCCTGGAGCACTGTCTGAGTTGTGACAACCAAAAACTTCCTGAGACATTGCCAAATGTCCCCTCGGATGGGGTAAGAGGCAAAATTGCCCCCAGTTGAGAACTACCAAAACAGACCATATCAGTCTCTCTCTTTCTTTGTTTTTTTTTTTTTTTTTTTTTTTTTGAGATGGAGTTTTGCTCTTGTTGCCCAAGCTGGGGTGCAGTGGTGCTATCTCGGCTCCCCAGGACCTCCGCCTCACTGGTTCAAGCTGTTCTACCTCAGCCTCATGAGTAGCTGGGATTACAGGCATGCGCCACCACACCCGGCTATTTTTTGTTTTTTGTGTGTGTGTATTTTTAGTAAAGACAGGGTTTCTCTATGTCGGTCAGGCTGGTCTCAAACTCCTGACCACTGGTAATCCATCCACCTTGGCCTCCCAAAGAGATGGGATTACAAGTGTAAGCCACCACACTCAGCCTCAGTCTCTTTTCACTTAAAAAAAAAGTCAAGCCATCTCCTTAGCGCTCCATATTAGCCTCCAGAGTGCTGCCTTGCCTTGTCTGCACGAATAGTGGGAAAAGGAGAGGAAGTGGGACATGGCTTCCCACTGTGCTGCAAGTCCACGGTGATTACCTTTGCCAAGCAGGAAAAGTACAGTGTGAAAAGGAGGTCCCTCCCCTTTCCCATCAAGTATTTTGTCAACGGCACATTATTGTTAGCTAGATCACATTCTAGTTGTAACCCACTTCTGAAGATCAAGCTGCAATTTTACAGCCTGACACCAACAGTCCCTAAAGACAAACTGGCCTTTATTTCTTGAACTTAATCTTCACAAATGCAGTTAGTGAAGTAACATACAACCCAGTTGTTAAAGTAACTGACAGAGATTCTACAACTAGGTAACATTCCCACTTAGGTGGATTCAAGTTCAAATGTTTTCTCCTTTCCCTTTCCACCTTAGTAACTCATTGAATCTAAACAACGGCTGGATCTAAATTAGAAGCAGAGTCTAATGACTTGATTTAGATTCTAGGAAGTTAATTCTCTTAGGATGATCTGAGATATCAGATGGGTTTTCATTTACTCCCTTTCAAGTAAATCCCTGAAGCATGAATTTAGGAATAAGTTTAAATAGTCTTTCTATAATTGTAACGGTTTTTAGTTTGTATTATCTTTCTTGTCAACTGCCTAGAGGCACACGGTGTGTTGTTATAATGCTTCAGCAAGGCGAAACGAGGCCCCTAGATACTGCAGATGAAGGTACAGTCAGCAAAATAGAGCCTTACCCTGGTTTGCATATACTGGTTTTTTTTCACGTCTATGCAAATTACCCCAAAAGCAAACAGCATCAGAGGTCCAAGAAAACTAAGAAAATAAATATTTAGTCAGGGCGAAAGAGTTCCTATTCAACAGCAACAAAAAAAAAATTGACCCATGTATTCCTTCATTCATCAGTTAATTTATTTTTCTATTTTAAATTATGTTTTAAGTTCCTACTCTGGGCCAGACCCTGTGCTAGGGACAGGGGAGATAACAGGAGCAATTTAAACAGGCCCTCGGAAAAGCCTACACTAAGCTGGAAACAGACAAGTAAGAAGTATTATTGAATGGGGTGATTGTTGTGATGTGAAAAATATATGCAAGATGGGGAATAAGAGGAGAGGTGGGGTGGAAGGGCGGGAAGATTTTATGGAGGAAGTGATCTTTAGGTTGACATTGGAAGGGAGAGTGGCTGCTTTCATCACTGCTAAGTGATGGGGCAAAGGAGTCCTGTTAAAGTCAGAGAGAACTTCAAACCACAGATTGCTGGAGGTTGACAAAGCCTGAGAAACCTCCTGATGCAATATTTTGATTTTAAGATTCAAAGGAGGTTCAAAGAAGTTGCTCTGCACTTCTGAACCGGCTCTTCTGACTCTGTCCAGGGTTTACTCTGTTACGCTAGGCTTCTACATGGCCAGAACGACTAGCCAGCTGATTTCTCCGGATTTCTGCATTCTTATTGTTATTCAAGTATTTATAGACAACCTCTATGTGCTCCTGATGACAAAAATGTAAGTCAGTCACAAACTCTACCTCCAAGGACCTTATCGCAAGTCATTGTGATAAAAGATAAAAATTGCTAAATGCGAAAGGAGAGGATGTGAGGCAGCCCTTAGTCATTTTAAGCTGAAAGAAAAAATTACCGTAGACTGGGTGGCTGAAACAACAAATAGTTGCTTCTCAGAATTCTAGAGGCTGGGAAGTCCAAGACGAAGATGCCAGCAAGAGCCAGTGTCGGTGAAAGCCTGCTTCTTTGCAGGTTAATGTCTTCTTGCTGTTCCCTCACTTGGTAGAGATAAGAGGGAGATAGAGCAAGCTCTCCAGTGCTCTCGTGTTTCTTTAAGAGACACCATCCAATTCATTAGGGCTCCACTCTCATGGCATAATGACCTCCCAAAGGCCCCACCTCTCAATACCATCAGGTTTGGGGTTTGGATTTCAACATACTAATTTGGGAGAGGCACAAACATTCAGGTTATAGCAAACAGAATTTCTCATTCATTGCTGGTGCGAATGCAAAATGGTGCAGTGACTTTGGAAGACGATTTCACCATTTTTACTTTTTCCATAAAATTCAGCAATCATGTCTTTGGTATTACCCAAAGGAATTGAAAACTCATGCCCACACAAAACCTGCCTGTGGATGTTTATAGCAGTGTTATTTATAATTGCCAAAACTTGGAAGCATTGAAGATGCCCTTCAGTAGGTGAATGGATGAATAAACTAAGGTACATCCAGACAATGGAATATTATTCAGTGCTACAAAGAAATGAATCATGAAAAGATATGAAGGCATCTCAAATGCATACTACTAAGTGAAGGAAGCCAGTCTGAAAAGGCTACATACTGTAAGATTCCAACATATGACATTCTGGAACAGACAAAACCATGGAGACAGTAAAAAGCTCAGAGGTTGTCGGGGGTTGGAGGGAGGAGGGATTTTAGGTGAAACTATTCTGTACAATACTATAAGGGTAAACACAAGTCATTTACATTTGTCCAAACCCATAGAATATACAACATCCAGAGTAAACTCTAATGTAACCTGTGGACTTTGGGTGACAATGTTGTGTCAGTGTAGGTTCATCAGTTGTAACAAATGTACCACTCTCGTGCAAGAAATTGATAGTGGGGGAAGCTATGCATGTGTGACATACGTGAGGGAAGGGAGTATATGGGAATTTTCTACTTTCACTTGATTTTACCATAAACCTAAAATCACTCTTAAAAAAAGAGTCTATTGAAGATTAAAAAATAAAAGAGAGGTACAGACATGAAGGCCCCAACATTTGATTGGTGTTGAAAGTATATATTAGTTAGGAGAGAACATGCTATTCGAATAAGGAGGTCCCCAAATACCACTGGCTTAAGAAATAGTAAAGTAGTTCTCTGTCACTTAACCGTTCAACATGAGCACTTCAGGCAGCTCTGCTCCAATGGCCGTGTATCCCAAGGGTGCTGTCCTCATCCACTAAGTCTAAGGTGTGTAGACCAGTTCAGGGTCCAGCTGAGAAAGGGAAAGAAGACTCCTTCTGCCTTAGTCTCTCCCTCCTGAAGTGAAATATAACTTCCACCCGCATTGCATGAGACAGAACAGAGCCAGATGGCCTCAAGGGGGCTCTGGGAAATACATCCCTACCTAGGCAGCCATGGGCCCAGCTGCACTTCTATTACCATGGAAAAGCGAAAATGGATTTTTGAGGACAGCCTACAGTCTCCAGCACCATATTGTAATAAATAAATAAATAAGATAGCTCTCTATGTCCTGAGTATCTGAGAGTGTTCAATAACCCTAAATTCTAGCCCCAAAGTCTAAAAAACCTGTCCCTGTAAGACTTGCTCAGGCATGCATTCACACGTGCACATCAACAGGGGAATGAAGGTGGTGCTCTAGCATATTGCTCTTCCAGGCTGTGCCTGCCCAGACCCTGCAAGGCAATTGTGTTCGGGAAAAGGTGTAACTAAGGAGATTCAGCAGAAGGAAACTTTGAGATCGTGGAGTTCATCAGCTCATCCCTTGAGAAAAGAACACTGACCTATGGAGGACTCATGTAGCTGGTCAAAGATGTATAAAGGTTTAGTGCAGAGCAGAGACAGCACCTTAGCCTCCTATCTCTGAGTCTTGATTTTTTCTGCAGTGTTCTCACCATGGGCCTCACTGGCTGAAACCCCTGGAGGCAGTTTGTGATTGCTGGTCACCAAAGCATCAGACCTGAGACTTTCGAGAAGCACTACCCTCTATGCCAGCAAGTGACAGGTGCAAAGGGAACTGAGGAAGAGGAACAGGCAGCCAAAATCCTGCTTTCCACTATAACAAACCAGGGTTCCTCTAAATATTGTCATTCCCTTAGTATTTCAAGGACCTCGTCAGAGCCACAACCCTCCACTTTCATTATTTTTCTTTAAGTTTGCTTAATGTCTTTGCTTAAATAAAATTGTTTTAAAAAGAAATTTTATGTCTCTGCCACAAATAGAAACTGGTATAATTTGTCTTAAATGGAAAGTCAAATATGAAAATAAGTAACCATTACAATAAAAAGACATTCCTCTACGTACTACCTAAAATATCTTACTTGTCATCAGGGGAGCGGATGAGAGAAATACGGTCCTAAACCATAAGGATGACTTTGAGTTACAAAGAGCTTCATCAGCATCCGTGGGCATCCCGGGTTCCTCATTGAGAAGTTTCAAGCACAGGGAAGAATGAAAACCAAGGAACAGGCCGGGCGCAGTGGCTCACGCTTGTAATCCCAGCACTGTGGGAAGCCAAGGCGGGTGGATCACGAGGTCAAGAGATCGAGACCATCCTGGCCAACATGGTGAAGCCCATCTCTGCTAAAAATACAAAACTTAGCTGGGCATGGTGGCGCGTGCCTATAGTCCCAGGTACTCAGGAGACTGAGGCAGGAGAATTGCTTGAACCTGGGAGGCAGAGGTTGCAGTGAGCCGAGATCGTGCCACTGCACTCCAGCCTGGCACCTGGCAACAAAGCAAGATTCTGTCTCAAAAAAAAAAAAAAAAAAAAAAACAAGGACCAAAAGAAGCGTTACTATAATTCAGCTTGAAGAATATCAAACGTGAAGTGGAGGCGTGTGTTCACCCTCGCCACCCTGGAAAGATGCTGGAGGCTGAGTGGCTGTGTCACCCTGGGACAACACACACAACAGCACACAGCCCGGGAAGGTAAGGGATGTCCGTTCCAGGACGTTCGGGGCTGGGTCAGTGTCCTTTGCAAAGCATGACCTCGCAGCCTGAGTTCAAAGTTTAATATCAAAGACTCCAGGATCCTAATGAGAGGCCAGGTCCTGAGAGTTCTTTGACTGTTCAACTCTGTTGTGTTAAATGAATGGGAAGAACAAGTGTAATGAAGTGAGGGGGGGAAAAAAGGTCTCATCAAATAACAGCTGGTTCTAGCATTTCTTTTGGGAAGGCAACTGTGTTCATTGGGGAAAATAACTTGATATGTGTCTTGAGTTGAAGGTGATCGAGGGACTTGAGTGTGTCCCAAACTACCAAGAGAGAAATAGGTTTGCTGATCCAGAGACAGGAGGAGAAAGAAGAGACAGAGACAGAGAGAGCGAGAAAAAGGTTTAGTAAAGCATGAAGAAACTGCTCCCCACCATCCTGTGGATGCATTCAAACCAAAATGACCCAGAGGCGAATGTGAACACATCACCTTGTGTCCCCGGTGCCTCAGTCCTCAGGCTCTTCTGGCCACCTCTTAAAATGAGGATAGGCAAAGTGATTTCAGGGCATCTGTTCCTTCCAGCAGGGTGACTGCCTAGAGCACTCTATCACAATGACTCTGACGCCTCCCTCATGCACAGCGGAGAGACAGTGTCTGCCACAGTGCAGAGAGGGTGGTTGGCAAATGTGCCACTTTCTTGTCATCCCTGTTCCAGTAGGATGGTCCTCGATATTTCTTTTCAGGCCTTTGTTTATTGCTTAAATACCACACCTACCTCAGTTTCCTCATCTATAAAATAATGCTTTCTTATGAGGCTGCTATGAAGATGAATTTAATAAGACAAGGTGCTTGGTTCATAGGTCAGTGGTAGCTAAAGTTAGTATTGACTTTTTCTTTTCTATTATCCCATCTCTTCCCATAGTAGACAGGAAATCTTGACTGTTTGGTTAGAGCTCCCTTCATTTATTTCCCCTTGCCGAGGGACAGCGCGGGGTGGGGAGTTGGGGAGAGATAGCATGGGGAGAAATGCCAGATATAAGTGAAGGGGAGGAAGGCAGCAAATCACACTGCCACGTGTGTACCTATGCAACTATCTTGCATGCTCTTCACATGTACTCCAAAACCTAAAATGCAATTAAAAAAAAAAGAGCATCACTTAAAAAAAAATTGTTTCCCCTTGCCTCAGGCACCATATCTAGTTCTGTCTTTATTTGCTGCCCCATGTCTTACAAAAGGGTCCGTTCTCAAGGCTAATGCTCTCCCCTAAGCTCTGACAGCATCTCCTTCTCCTCTATTCTTCCTCCTCCTCTTCCTCTATCATCACCACCAGCAGCGGCCTTACTGTCGTCATCTCATTGCCATTGTCCTACCTACCTTCCTCCTCTTCCTCTTTCTTCTGGATGTCACCCCCATTAATACCTTCCTTCCTCTTTCCTGTCTCTTTGGCTGGCTCTTTCATGGTTCCTTCTGTTCCCTATAAACACGCTGCATTGTATCCCACGCCTAGGAAAAAGAGCACTTTCCTTCAACCATCTCCCCTCCCTTTTCCTGTAACTGCTGCCGTATTTCTCTTCGGCTCTTCACTACCACAATTATTTTATTTTATTTTTTTAGTTTTGTAAAGACATGATCTCACTGTTTCCCAGGCTGATCTCTACCTTCTGACCTCAAGTGATCCTCCTACCTCAGTCTTCCAAAGTGCTGGGATTATAGGTTAAACTACCATGCCTGGACCCCCAAGTTGTTTCTTTTTTTTTTTTTTGAGACAGAGTCTCACTCTGTCACCCAGGCTGGAGTGCAGTGGCACAGTCTCGGCTCACTGCAACCTCCACCTGCTGGATTCAAGCGATTCTCCCACCTCAGCCTTCTGAGAGACTACAGGCGCAGGCTACTACACCTGGCTAATATCTTTTGTATCTTAGTAGAGACAGGGTTTCGCTGTGTTGCCCAAGCTGGTCTCAAACTCCTGAACTCAGGCAACCCACCCACCTCAGCCTTACAAAGGGCTAGGATTACAGGTGTGAGCCACTGCGCCTGGCTTTTTTTAGACAGAGTTTCACTGTTGTTGCCTGGGCTGGAGTGCTATCTTGGCTCACTGCAACCTGCGTCTCCCAGGTTCAAGCAATTTTCCCATCTCAGCCTCCTGAGTAGCTGAGATTACAGGCACACACCTCCATGCCTGGCTAATTTTTGCATTTTTAGTGAAGACAGGGTTTCATCACGTTGGTCAGGCTGGTCTCGAACTCCTGACCTCAGGTGATCCACCCGCTTTGGCCTCCCCAAGTGCTGGGATTACAGGTGTGACCCACCACATCCGGCCTCAAAATTCTTAAAAGAGTTTAAAACACATCCTACAACCACTTCTTCACCTCTCCTTCACTACTCAACTCTGTAATCTGGATTCAATCCTGACATTTCCTCATGTCTCATGGTCACAAACTTCATCTCTGTTGCATTTAGCAATAAACGTAGTAATAATGGCTGATAAATACTGAGTGTTCACATTCTGCCAATCACCGTGCTAAACACTTCATGTGCATTTTTGTCGATGCTTCCCACACTACAAATCAAACCCGATCTTTTTTCTAAGCTCTAGACTAGTCTAGTGACAGGCTCCTCAAATCCATCCAGATGAAAACAGAGCTCGTTAGCAAAATCCCGCTGCTGGATGTCTCCCGCTTGCCCTTCTAGTTCCACTTGTGACCCTTCCCCAACCTGCTCTGCCCTCCAAGGGGCTGACTCTGGGAATGGCCTCTCTCGGCTCGCATGCCTGTAGCTTATGTTTGGAGAGCACAATGGAGAACCCCAGCAGAAAAGTGGAAGGAGACAGGAGAGTGAGATAAACGTCTGGATTCCTCAGCCACTGTCTTCTGTGGCCATGTGGGCTGGCTGTGTCCCTCTAGTGAAAGGCACAGCCGCTGTCATGCAGCCCTCACCACACAGGGCTCCCTGGATTCCAGCAATAGCTCCCATCTCTTTTCTCTTTCAGGAGCCACAGCCCCACTGTCAAAACTCCAGGACCATGCATTATCTCTCTGGGGCATCCCCTGACCCCTGCCCACACCTCTTGATTAGCCTTTTCATTAAACTCACTTCATTGGAGTGTGACATCTTTTCTGACCAGAATGATAACTGTCACACGCCCTCCCCATTCTCTATCTCATTTAACAGAGTTGCTCCAACATCATATTCTTAAAATCGAAACCAAGATGACCCTAGACTTTTTCATCCTCAGCCATTACACCCCATAACTCCTGCCTATTTTCCTTCAGGAATGTGTCCCCAACTCCACTCCCTCCTCTGAACCCTGTTCTCATTTTGCTCACTGCCTCGGATTTCAGTTCTCCCTTCTCACTCCAGAAAGTCACAGTTCTAAAATGACAATCTGCCCATTTCAATCGCTCATTACCTATCATCTCCACGGTCTGTAGAATGAAGAGAGAAGTTACAACTTACACAAGGGCTTGTATGAAGGCAAGTCTCTTTGAAATCTATAAACTAATGACCACTGTGAAACAGAGAATTTCTATACAAGCATGCATTTACCTTTACCTACATACCATTTTATCTATATCAAAGCCATACATGTGATTATGTTTCGTTAAATGTCTTGATGGCACTGATGAGTTATTTCATGCTTTAGCATAAAGCCTATGCAAACTTGGTTTCTAATACATCAGCCAAATAACTACGACGGCAACAATATAGATTATTTCATCTTTCCCAGGTCCGTGAGAGAAAATAAATAACAAATCTAAAATCTGGGGAGAATATTTGCGTTCTATCCAACAAATAAAAACACACCTGGCCAGGTGCAGTGACTCATGCTTATAATCTCAGCACTTTGGGAGGCCAAGGCAAGCGGATCTTGAGGTCAGGAGTTTGAGCCCAGCTTGGGCAACATGGTGAAACCCCATCTCTACTAAAAATACAGAATTAGCTGGGTGTAGTGGTGGATGCCAAAAATCCAAGCAACTCAGGAGGCTGAAGCAGGAAAATCACTGGAACTCGGGAGACGGAGGCTGCAGTGAGCCAAGATTGCTCCATTGCACTTCAGTCTAGGCTACAAAGAGAGACTCTGGGGGCAGGGGGGAACCACCTAATTCTCTCGAGCCAACATGTGACAATTGCCATACAGCAATGTAGCAAAGGGTCCAACAATTCTATTTAGTTTTTCTTGCTGGGAAGGTTTTATTTTGTGATACTTTTGTGCAAACCCCCCCAAACCCCCCACACACACACCCACACACCACCACCAGATGAATAATGGAAGCAGAAAAAAATAGCCCCTGAGCTGGACTTAGATGCCAGCCAGCCAATGGGCCCTTCGGAGTGGGTGTGAGGCACGCAATGCCGCGTCGCAGCAGGTCCAAAGGACATTAGCCAATTAGAGAGCAGACTTCTGAGCCACTTTGTTCTCTGCAGAGCAAACAGAGCCGAATGTTTTAATTCCCTGGGAGCAAAAATCTTTCACTGGAGAGACTCGCATAATTTCTTATTTAGGAAAGGTTTAAAGCGGTTTGTGCTGGAGTAGTTAATCCAAAACCTTGGAACTGTCCCAGCAGTGGGTATAGATTAGGGGACGGTTGACTTCACACATTGATATTCAAAATAGAAAGGCGTTCTTCGTCAAACGTGGCAGGGAGATTGGGGAATGACAGCATCTAACACCAGCTGTGCGGGGGCATAGATCTTGCTCTCTCACAACCTTCAGGAGCTCCTGTAGCTACTGGCAAGCCAGCGCCCACTTAGCAGAGGACTCCCCTGAGCCTTTGGAGACACAGTACTTTGCAAATAAACCCCACAGGCCTGATTGCTCTTAAGAAAATAGCTCTATCCTCTCTCTCTCTCTCTCTCTCTCTCTCTCTCTCTCTCTCTCTCTCCCCTCCCTCCCCCCCACCTCCGTCCTCTCTCTTTTTTGTTTTTTCTATTCGATTTCACTGGCTTTTCATGTCACAGACTAGGAATGCTTGCACTTGGCAGTGAGCCCACAGTCATAAAATCCATGAAGGATTGTTTATTTATAAGAATGCTGCATTTAGGGTACGTTCAATAGAGAGTTTCAGTTTAAAGTAAGCAAGAAACATTGGGCCACCCATCACCAAATTATATTTTCCATTGAGAGAACAGCATGTATCACTCTATGCAAATAGCCACGCCCTCACTCTCAGGGTTTGCCAAGTCAAATGCCCAGCCAGTGAATGGTAGACAACCCTGAGAGAAAGTGAATGCATCAATCGGATCTCTAGATTTTATAGACAGCATGCAGAGAGCTCCAGCAGAGGCCCACAGACCTTGGAAAGAAAGTGACCCCTGACATTCAGAGTTCTAGGAATTGACTCTAAATGCTTACTGCTAGCCTCAAGCAGAAGCAACTCACCCCATGATGCAGTGCGTAAGGTGTAGTTACGAGACCCAGGAAAACCCGAGTCCAATCAGTGACCACAGAGCATGTGCCAAGGCGGCAGCTCTGGAGAGTGGGGAATATCAGAAAAGGCTGGCAATGTGCCCCAAAAGAGAAACACCTTATGAACAAAGAAGGGAACAGAAGCACAAACACGAGAAAGGAGACCCAAAGAGCAGCAAGGTGTGGGTTCATCCCAGAGCCCAAATCCTAGCTTCTGGCTTGGTAGACCAGTGAATGAAAACCCAGTCCCCTCCGAAGTGAAGGACCCCATAAATTCCTGGTGGGGCAGCCAGGTAGCTCTGCCTCATCTCTCTTTACTCTCTGTCTCATCTCTGCGACACGTTGATGGCTTCCATCTTCATGAATGCTTCTCTTTATAACTCCCACCCACCCACCTAATCACAGTCTACCCACATTATGTCTTTCTAAAGGTACAACTCACAAGGGATGGATCATGGCCAAGTGCTTGCAACAGAATAGAGGAGAAAGGCAGAGTCAAGGCCAAGGTCTAGACTCACCCTGGCACTGGGGCAAGATGCACCACAATAGTAACAGAGTAAACCCTGGCGCAGTTTCTGATGGTTTTCTATATATTCCAAATATTACGGTGATACTTAGGGGAATAAAATAACAAGAACTAGAAGTATTGCAAGCAACAGCATAATAAAACGAAAGTCTAAGAAGCGGTTTAAGAAGGGATTGATGTTTGGAGATAGAGGAAGAAAAGTCTTATGATGAGACATAGGTAGAACCTAACAGCAAGGCATATGAAAAGACATTCAGCAAGTGCAAATCCAAGTATTAACAGACAATGGGCCTCTGCCAATGGACTTGATGTTGGACATAGCCATACCCCATGGAAGGAAAAATAAAAGAGGCAAAGCAAGACCCCAATTCTAATCAGACATGAGGATATAATGCAGGTGTCTTAACAGGAAACAGAAGATGTTGAGACAAGATCATAGTAATGAGAAATGAGATATTCTGGAGACACAGGGAAGGAGAAACAGAGGTTCCAAAATGGAATACCAGGTCCTAGCAAGACGAGTTGCAAGTGATGGAAGGGAGATAGTTTGCCTCAGGTATTTTGGTCATTTTTGTGCTAAAAATAATGAAACAAGCCAGGCATGGTGGCTCACTCCTGTAATCCCAGCACTTTGGGAGACCGAGGCGGGCAGATCATGAGGTTAGGAGTTCAAGACCAGCCTGGCCAACACGGTAAAACCCCGTCTCTACTAAAGATACCAAACATTACCCGGGTGTGGTGGTGCATACCTATAATCCCAGCTACTCGGGGGCTGAGGCAGGAGAATTGCTTGGGAGGGAGAGGTTGCAGTGAGCCGAGATTGTGCCGTTGCACTCCAGCCTGGGTGACAGGGTGAGATTCTATTGCAAAAAAAAAAAAAAAAAATTAATTATTTTAAAAAAATTATGAAACAATCTCAGTGGCATAGGAAGGTCTGTGTGTAGTTAGCTCACTCATCTGTAGATTGGTAGAAGGCCCCCGATGTAGGCTGGTCTCAGCTGGGGTTCTGTCAGTTTTGACAAGCTCCCTCATGCAGCTGAAGTTCATCTGGTCTTTGATGGATGTAGGCTCAGTTTGGCTGGGGTGTGGGGCCGGCGTCACACTGCTCCACATGCCTTCTGTGCTCCTCCTGGGACCAGTGGGCTAGCCCAGACATATTCTTCTTATAGTGAAAGCAGAAGCGCCAAAACATAAAGCCAGTTGCCAAACTGCATTTTAAACTTTTGGTAGAACAGACCACTAACATGCCACTGGTAAAAGAAAATGACAGCCAAGCCCAACGCCCAAGAGTAAAAGTGTCCTCCACCCATGGAGGTGGCAGGAGGGTGGAAGGAATAAGTATGTCTGAACAATCATCCGCTAGCCCTCCGGTTTTAAATCATAATAAACCCAAAAGCTACGAGGAATAAAAGGAGGGAGGCAGAAGGAAAGAACAAGACGAAGTCTAATTCAGTGATCCTTTCTGTCGGATAAGCCGCAGGTTTGCCAACCCCTCCTCAAAGGCAACAGGAGACATAGTCCAGATGTTGATACTTGCAGTTTTTCTTCCCACAGCTGAGACCACATGACCTCCATTTGCATAATTAGGCTTGCCTGACAATCTTGCTGCAGCCAGATAGCTTTTAAAAGCTAACCTCATTCTCACATCCTGAACATCCATGGTCGTCCTATGATGCATACCATTCAGCTGTGGCCCTTTGAGTGGTTGGCCCATTTCCCAGAAATGATCATTTTTTAAAGTGGAATAGGGATACATTATTATTTAAAATCAACTAAAGGTCAAGTATGATTAGAAGCCAACATAAGGACTTGGGATCAAGATAGCATAGTGACTGGTGCTAGAGAGATACTTCAAGACACTTCCTCAGCACTAAATACTTAACAGTGATAAAGTATAGAAAGAGGAAAGCCACATGACGGCCCTACTCAAAATGGAACAAAAATCTCCATAGACCAGAAGTGGAACAGAAGTCTAATTAATGAAGAGGAGTGAGGTGGAGGACTGCTTTGAATCCAAAAGAAGGTAGCAGCATCCAAGAGTTCAGCTTATGTGAGAGAGAGTAACAAGGATGAGTGTTTCCGTTAAGAAGTGTGATAGGAGTCAGGCAACTATGTGAAGTCAGGGACTGGACTGGGGCACCCCTCCATGCTTTAAAGGAGGCTGAAAAGACATTGCAGGTGGCATCCTCCTAAGGCTGCTATTTCATAGAAACTAGGTTGGATGCTATTAATAGAGATAAATATTCCAATGGCTCTGCAGTTGGATCTGTGATATCTTCAGTAACACAACTGGCCTTGAAGCCATTACAAAATCTGATTCTACACCGTGGGCCTAGGGGTGGAGGTGGGAATCATATAGGGCCTGTAGAAATATAGAGAGATCATTAGACACATAGGAAAGTATGAAAAAAAATGAAACCAAACTGAAATTAAAACACCCATTCAAGATGAGCTTTCAAAACAAAATTAAAGAGCTAAGAAGTTGTCTATATAGGAGCAAAATCTGGTGCAAAATTTTGCATCCTGAGAAGGAGGGGCAGGCACCCACAGAGGGGTCAGTCTGATGTGATATGTTGGACCATGGACAGGATGAAGAGACTGGCACACAGGAGCAGCAGCAAAAATAACACCTGTGTTGGGAACGGAGTGGTGCTGGTGACAGGAGATTCATTGCATAAAAAGACATTAATCAAGTAAGTAAATATATTGAGGATAATGAGAGCCAGGTTTCTCATGGTCAAAAGAGGAAGGAAATTATAAATGTGAAAAGGGAGAGATCTGGAAATAGCCCTGTAATGTTGGACTGGAATTGAAGGTATTGATGTAAACTATTGTATGTATATAAACTCATCTATGCACATACATACAATTTGTATGTATGCCCAAATGTGGCAGCACTTGAGCAACAAAATAAATAATGGCATGACTAATTATAATCTATTAAATAAAATCAAAACCCATGAGTCCATACAGATAAAAATAGATCGTTGAATAAATGGAACATTTGATGAAGAATGTGGTATTTACATCCTTTGAAAGTACCACACTTCAAAATAGTAATTAATTACAAATGTTGATTTCCAGCAGAAACCACCTTAAATATAGAACAAAAATAGAACAAACCTAAATTGGGGGCCGTGCCACCTGATACGATACGATGAAATAAACAGTGTCACTTTTGTCGTATTCCTGCCAAAAATGCGTGACATGAGTCTAAGGGGGACATTTCCAGTAAATTCAAAGTTGTCAAGAAACTAAATGCAAGGCATGACTATAGAATAGAATATTTCATTATAAGGAGCATAACTGGGACAACTGATGAAACCATATGGGGTTTGATGATAAGACCGTCGTAATGAATCAGTGTTAACGTCTTGATTTTTGTAGTTCTTTGGGCGGATGTAGGAAAAATTCCTTGTTTGCAGGAAATACACACTGCAATATTCAGGGGCGATCATGTCTGTAACTTATTCCCAAAAGGTTCAGGGAAAAACTCTTTGTACTGCACTGGCTTCTTTACTTACCTACAATTATTTCAAAGATTTTTTAAATGTATGCACCTATGCAGCAACCCTGCATGACCTGCACATGTACCCCAGAACCTAAAGTAAAATTTAAAAAAAATTAATAAAAATACTAAGTAAATGAAAATTAGAGTTTACTCATGAAAAAGAAACAAATTATACAACACATGAATGAATTTAATATTTAGAGAAATCCAGTAAAATACATCAAGATATAAATGCACTTCAGATGAAGCACATTTTAGAAGAGTCTGATAAAAATATTTAGATGATCACGTTTAAGATAAATAAGTTAAGAGGAGTTGTCATACAACAATCTTTGCTAATACCTGGTAAACAGGGAAAAATAACCAAGTGACTCTGGATGTTAAACATGTAAATAACTTAAATTATTTTTTAAATAGGATAGGATCAAAGATTGTGCTCATGGTTTAAAAAGATATGAAGGAATTCCCCCAGAACGGGCACAGAAAAAGAGATTTTTAAAAATTCAGTATCATTTAGGAGACACAGAAGATGAAGAATCTCCAGAAAAAGAGAATAAAAATAATAGCAGAAAATCAATAATTAAGGAGGTAATAGCTGAGAATTTTCAAAAATTGAAGAAAGTCATAATCTCTCAGAACGAAAGTGCATTCTGACGATCAAGCGGGTAACTGCACATTATGACGTTCATGGTGAAAGTAAAAGAACACCAGTCAGTGATAAAGAGGAAATGTCGTCGCTGATGGGAAGGGGGAAACTACTAATTTCAACCCTGCTAACTTACTACCCAAAAATGAGGGCAAAATCCGAAAATATTTTGTACATAGATATAAATTAAAATGGTGTATCACAGAATCTACTTAAAGGATTGTTAAAGAAAATTCTGAACCTAATAGTGTACAATTTATGGAAATTAATATTTTTCATTGGTAAACGGAATAACTACTCAATGTAAAAAAATAGCAATAATACTTTTTGCGTCAAAATAAGGAGGTTAACCTAGAACCCCAGGCCACAATAACAAGACAGTGGAGGAGGGTATTGAATAGTTAAGATTCAATATCTTAACTTAAAGTAAGTTATCTGTCACGTTCAGAAACAGAATATTATTCCAACAATTTATATTTAAGTACATAGATTAAAAATGTAAGAGTAGCCATTGAAATTATAGTGATAAATTTTAAAACAAAGCAAAACAGAAAAGCAACCTCGGCACATGACCGTGAACCTGCTGAAAAGCGAAGACAGAGTCGATCTTCACAACAGCCTACCTGACACACGCGCTACCTTTCAACGAAGCACTAAGAAGACTGACAGTGTTTAAGGACCTTCTACTGTCATAAAAGTGGTTAAGGCGCTAGTTTCCATTATACTTCAATAAGTCAGGATTTCATGCTATATTCTCAAGAGTAATGACAAAAAGTCTAGTAAATGGACTAAATATTTCAATAAAAAGACAGCTTTTCAGACTGGAGTTTTAAAATCTAATTATGAGCTGCTTACAAGAAACACACCTTAAAAACAAAGATACAGAAAGATTGAAAGGAAAAGATGGAAAAAGATTTACCATGAAAATACGAACCCCGAAACCCTGCATCATTATACTAAAAACAGACAAAGTACACTTTAAGGTAGAAAGTACCTCACGCCAGTTAGAATGGCGATCATTAAAAAATCTGGAGACAACAGATGCTGGAGAGGATGTGGAGAAAAAGGAACACTTTTACACTGTTGGTGGGAGTGTAAATTAGTTCAACCATTGTGGAAGACAGTGTGGCGATTCCTCAAGGCCTTAGAAATAGAAATTCCATTTGACCCAGCAATCCCATTACTGGGTGTATATCCAAAAGACTATAAATCGTTCTACTATAAGGACACATGTACACGAATGTTCATTGCAGCACTGTTTACAATAGCAAAGACCTGGAATCAACCCAAATGCCCATTGATAATAGACTGGATTGGAAAAATGTGGCACATATACACCATGGAATATTATGCAGCAATCAGAAATGATGAGTTTGTGTCGTTTGTAGGGACATGGATGAATCTGGAGAACATCATCCTCAGCAAACTGACACAAGAACAGAAAATGAAACACCGCATATTCTCACTCATAGGTGGGTGATGAACAATGAGAACACATGGACACAGAAAGGGGAGTACTAAACACTGGGGTCTATTGGGGGGAAAAGGGGAGGGCCAGTGGGAGGGGGAGGTGGGGAGGGATAGCCTGGGGAGAAATGCCAAATGTGGGTGAAGGGGAGAAGGAAAGAAAAGCACACTGCCATGTGTGTTCCTACGCAACTGTCTTGCATGCTCTGCTCATGTACCCCAAAACCTAAAATCCAATAAAAAATTAAAAAAAAAAAAAGGTAGAAAGTACGACTACAGTTAAAGACGGGAACATAACGACAGAAGATACAGTCCACCAGAAAGATTTTACAATTGTAAATTTAAATGCTCCAATAACAAAGGTTGAAAACATATGAAGAAAAAACTAATCATAAGCACCCCAATAATTTTTTCAACTATATCTTTCAAAGAAGTAAAGAAAAATCAAAGGAATTAACAGCAACAAAAGTTGATCAATTAATTACATCAACAATTTTTTCCACCAACTCAGCTTTCCAAATGTGCTTTGCCCTCGGCAGCTCCCTTTGTTATATTCCTGGCTTAACAGCCTCTAACGGTACGTGTGTGTGCTATCCTTAGTGCTGTTTCAGCAATAGGGGCTTTCAGGATACCTAGTTCACCATACTGCCAGAGGCAGAGGCCCCTTTCACAGCCCTTGTCACTGTTAGAACTTTACATTTCTATTGTGCTGTTGGGTTAATATCTGTGTTTTCCACTATATAGCTTTAGATTTCGGGATTATGTCAGCTTTTACTCACTGGGATCTGTGCCTAGCACAGTCATTGGCAATTAATATAAAAAAATTTGATCTTTGCTTTGAGAAGTTTAACAGAAAGGGAAGTTATTGAACAAATAGTGATATGCAATCGAATAAATCTATGTGTGCTAAGTGGGAGGAAGAGGTGCAGGTTGCTAGGGAATATATAACAGGAAACCTGACCTAGTCTGGAAGATCAAAAGGAGATGGTGCTAAATAGAGGTTGCTGTCAAGTGCTCAACTCATGGGAAAAGAGGCTGAATTCTCCTGAGGATGCACCTAGCACAGGTCACCCTCACTGGATGAAGCTCCCATTGTCCTGCCAGGATGGCCTTTCATTGCCTCAAGCCTGGTGACACCAAACATCCAGTACCAGAAGGACTGACCCATTCCACAGACCATGTGTTCAGGGGTCAGCCGCAACTAGCCAAGGCAGAACTAACTAGGTTAGCAGTCTACCCCCGGGGAACACCTTTCCTGCAAACCTATTCTCAAACCAACGGGGGTTTTCCATAAGTGGAAAAGGGCCTATTGACATTTAAAGCATCATAGTTCCAAGAGACTTTGGCTAACTTTATTCTGTCATCTGTAAGCACAGGTTTTGGAATCAGACCAACTTTGAAACCCCACTCTATCGTTTCCCATGTACTTTTGGACAAATCGCTTATCCTCTCTAAGTGCTGTTCCTCTATGGCAAAATGGGATAGTAATGGCACATTGGCTTATGAGGACTACGTAAAATATGAGTCAAGTGCTTAGAGGGGATCATACCCATCTTGCTCAGCACTGTAAGACATTCAGTGCAATGCTTAGCGCTTGGTAGGTGTCAAATAAATGAATAACTTTCTGCCCCAGAGGTCTCTAATAATGTATTCTGAGCCTTCATAGTCACTCCTCCCCTGTTAGATATAAAGGGGTGTCAAACTTATTTTGGAGTTATGTTTTTCAATATTTACTTCTGTACAATACAGTGGGAATGACAAAGTGTGATCTGTTCACTACTCAGAGCTTGTTCCACGATGCCACCTGTGGGAAGCAGAGAAAGGGAAGAGGGACCTGTGCATTTTGCATAACCCACTCTGTAAGTCCAGAGGAAAGATGTGAGCAAGTAGATTATTTTGCTTCATAAAGCTCTCTTGACAACATCATCAGCTGATTTCACAGATTTGGATTCTTGGTTCAGTAGAAGAAAAACGTAATAGAGAATGGGAATGTAATCTTAAATTACTGTTTCAAGGTGGCCATCAGTTATAGAAGGAAGGTAGAAAACACATGGAATGATGGACAGATAGATGGATGATGGATGGATGGACGGATGGATGGATGGATGGATGGTTGGATGGATGGTTGGATGATGGATGGATGGATGGTTGGATAGATGCGTGGATGGATAGATTGAATAGATGTATGGGAGGAAAATGTTTACAGATAAAACAAAAAAATTTCCACATGACACATGATGTAATTAAGACAGTATGAAGGGGAGGTTGGCAAGACATGTAATGTAAATTGAGGATTCAGGAATTTCAAATCTAAGAATAAAATGTTGTTACACTATCATTGCTTGCCTATGCTGCAGAACTGTTTTTACGGAGCAGTTTATTCATCTGGTAATCGTTTCTCCAAGCATGAAGGTAAAATGACCTCTAGGAATCCTTCACTGACATGTACAAGGACACCTGTGTTTTCTTTCATTCAGAGTGAACCAGGGAAAAACCAGGAGAAATTTCCTCGGATAGTCTTTCAGAGTGAAAACCAAGGAATCAGGTAACGGATAGGAAGCGTGATTCATGACTTGTGTGCATGTGAAGTGGAATTTAGCATGTGGCACCAGCCATCTCTCTACAGAATGGAGTAGCATGAAACCTCTGGTCGTTCTTATGTAGCAGAGACATTTTTCAAATGTGCTACAACAGGGGAATGTGGAGAAGTTACACCCCTAAAATCGTTTGGGGATTGAGGGTATATCAGATGCCTTTGTGCAGACAATACTTTAAAGTGTAAAGTTTAGCAATGGGATAAATCCATCAGAACAAGTTCAGTAACTACCATAGCCTATTTATCCAACCTCAAATCATTTTGACACTTTTGTGAAATATTCTGGTACATATGAAGGTTACATAGGTATACACAGTCACAGGAGTTTGCTACACATAGTATTTCATCACCACAAATATAAGCTCAGTACCCAATAGCTATCTTTTCCGCTCTTCACCCTCCTCCCAGCCCCTCCCTCAAGTAGACCCCAGTGTCTGTTGTTTCCTTCTTTGTCTTCATAAGGTTCTTATCATGTAGCTCCCACTTAAAAGTGAGAACATGCAGTATTTAGTTTTCTGTTAATGCACTAGTTTGCTAAGGACAAGGGCCTCCAGTTTCATCCATGTTCCCGTAAAAGATATAATTTCTTTCTTTTTCATGGCTGCATACTATTCCATCATGTCTGTGTGCCACATTTTCTTTACCCAATCTGTCATTGATGTGCATTCCATGCCTTTGCTATTGTGAATAGCACTGCAATGAACATTCATGTGCATGTGTCTTTATGGTAGAATGATTTATATCCCTCTGGATATATACCCATAATGAGACTGCTGGAAAGAAATGTAGTCCATGGTTCTTTCCTCCACCCACTCATCCTCCTTCACTAATGTAGGACAGTAGCCTATAGAAAAGTCTACCCCCCCCAACCCCCACAAACATTATAAATACATTTGTACACCCAGATATACCCAATCAATTTTGGAAGAAACCAGGAGAGTTCTCACAAGCACTTACCAAAAAATCCAATATGTTACCATGTATCATCTGCAATTTTATTCTTCCTCTCCTATGACAGTCCTCTCTGCTGACTATCCCTGAAATGCGTCTAGCACCTATGAAGAAGGGCCCTCTCTCTCCCAGTATCCTCTGCACTCTCGTATCTGTTCAAGGCCCCAATGTCTTGCAGACTATTTACTGAGCCATCACTTTCAATAGAGTTGGCTCTCTACTTTCCACCGCAGCCCTCAGACATGAATCCAGTTGAGATTGGGCTGGGAGACAATCCAAGTGAAAATACAGCAGGCTTGACTCAGAATGGCTCTTCCTCACTGATGACTCAGTTTTTGTTACTTGGCCAAGATTATTCTCTTTCTTTAAATCTGATTCTCTTCCATAAGGGTGAATTATATCCTAGGGGTGGGGGACTCCTCACTCCCTCAAGCATATCAGCTCCTGGCAGGTCTACCCCACAGTTCCCCAGGCACACCAAGGCAGGTCTGAGCCCCAGGGATGGGCCCACTGAGGCTCCGTGTGGGATCCCTGCTATCACCAGCAACAGCAACCTTTGTTTTGAAATTAGGCCAAAAAAATATTTTAATGAATTGTTTAGGGTTGCAATCTGAATCCTGACGGTATTTAAAATACCTCTTGTGGGAAGAACAAATGTTTCTAGAACCTAAAATAGACAAATTGCACTGGCCTACTTTACAACAAGTCCTAACAAGGCACCAACAATAAAAACTTCCCATTTTCTTTTGGTCTTACCAGACTAGGACACTGTTGAGCTTTGCTTTGCAATTTTCCACTGGTCGGAAGAGATCACTTTCTTGAATCACAGCCTACAGACATAAGCACTCTGTGGCAGTTTCAAACTCTGGGGGTTTTCCCCCAAAAGAAGAAGGGCGGCAAATAATCTTTCTGCCCATGGCTAATAAATTTATCATTTAAAAGAAATGTATCTTCATGTATAGGATCAATGACTTCTCTAATGAAAAGCACATGTCTATACATGTTCCCAACAAGATCTCATGGAGGGCCCATGAACGTTGAAGCAGCTGAAGCCTGCACAGCTTTCAAAGCTAACTGCTTCCAGGTGCCCAGTGAATACAACGTGAGCTCAGCTAGCGCTATTTTCAACCTAGTGCCTAAGCGTCTTTGTTCTTGCAAGTGTAAAGTTTCCCTCATTCTCCTTTTTATGGCCACAGGTTTCTGGGTTGCGTAACACCCAATCAGAGAGCACCAAAGGGCTTAGTTTTATTGTTTTGCTGTGTTTTATTGACTACACGTTTTATTCAGCTGATGTGTGCCGGGGAGGCAGGCAGTAACAGCCCAATTCTATCACTCACACTCCTCCTCTCCAAGTGCCCAGCGACCCAGCACACTTTTATTGCATCCACATGCAGATGTTAAAAAAAGAAAAAAGGAATGAAGGAGGATGGCAAAGCTTTCTGGTTAAAGTGTTAAAGCTGGAACCACTCCTTTCCCAAGTGATCCTTGAAGGCCAAGAGCCTTCCAAAGAATAGCAATTTGTTCCTACTTGCAGTCATGGAGACAGTCACCAGATCTCATCTTGGGAAAAGAATGCTGCTGCTCTTTGGAGAAATGCCAGAGAAAACTTTTTCCCCACTGGGAGGATTTGGGCCTCCAAGGTTGTGCATGGAGTGCCCAACAGCTCCTGAGCCTCTCTGCCAGCCCTGCAATTCGATGGCATTTCAGCAAAGATAGAGGAGTTCACTCATGCCCACTTAGATTTCACAGTTATTAATTTTCATAATTTTTTAAAATAACTCATAAGAAGGTACGTAACCAGAGGATTTTTTTTTTGGACGACAAAGAAAATAATCTTATGACTGAATAAGCATTAAAGCAGACTTCGCATCACAGGAAATCCACTGCGAAGACAGAGTCTAACTCCCTTGTACAGTCGAGTGGCTACAGCCCATCACATTAGTTGAGTTTTGCAATTTGGAGTCAGGTGACAAGTTAGGCCCTTGTCCTCTGAGGAAACTGAAAGGGTGGCCCATATGTCCCTTGACAATTACATTTCAAAGAGCCAGCTCCCAGGAAACATTCCTGAGTTGAGATTGGTCATAAGTTGATTTAGCCATTAAAGAAATTTGCATATATTTGAAAAGGAGGGAAAATAGAATTCTGAAAGAGAAAGGGGGTGGTCTGGAGGGGACTCAATTTCCACAGGGAGAATAACGCTTGATGTTCAATTTGTACTTGCCCTTCTACTACCTGCATCACCTTTCCCACGCACTAGGCCCGTAGGTTCCCGTCCATTCCCAAGGCCCTGCCTCCCTGTCTTCCTCAGCCTGGGTCTTCCAAGCCTATGTGGCTGCACTGGGAAGGCCCTGCATCTCTGCTGTACTCAGATAACTCCCCTCTTACCTATACAGCCATCCTAAGGGAAGGATCTACCACTCCAGGGCTAAGCACACTTCTCCCAGCCTGGCTGCCAAGGCTCTGTCCTGTTGCATGCCCTCTTTGCTGTGGGGAGATTATATAACTCCAGACTTCGATCACAAAAGGGGATACCCAAGGGCAGTGGAGAGACTCCACCGAGTGGAAACACAGAAACCTCAGGACACCTCCAACGCTCCCTGCCCCCTCAACTTAACCAAGGCTTTAGAATTGGAGAGGGTGGGGTTCAAATCCCAGCACTGTCACTTCCTAGTTCTGTGATCTTGAACAAATGGCCTAAGCTCTAAGCTTCAGTTTCCTCAACTACAAAATGGGAATCATGTAACTTGCCTCAGGGTTGCTGTGAATATTTAATAAGATACTTACAAAGCACATAGCATATCACCTGAATTCGCACCATTTGGTAGCATATTATATTTTTTACATCTTGAAAAAGGGATGCATTCAATTTTTATTGTTTGCTTGTTGTCATTTGTCGCATTAAAAGTACACCTGTGATTGTACACACTCCTGTTAACACTGTCTTCATTGCATCATCACGTTCTACTTTCAGCCATTTGTCATTTACTAAATAGCTAAGATTTCGCTAACATGTAAACAACGCTATAAAATGCATATTTGTATATAAATGTATCAGCTTTAATTATTATACCCTTAAAATAGATTAACAGATGAGTACTTACAGGATCAAAAGATATGAATATCTTTAAGACTCAGTACATATCACAAAAATATTTTCCAAGAAGATTCTCCTTACATCTTATAACAGTGCTAGCATCTTCTATCAGCCATCAGAAAAGGGAAGAAATATCCCAGATCTGATTTCTTTCTTCGATGAAAGACTTGTATTTGGACGTAAGGGTTCACCTTCCCTTCTGCATAGCAAGAAGAACAGAAAATAGTGATAACTATGCAGCTAATAAGAATTATCCATGAGATTGAAAGAAGAGTAAAACCAATCTGTCTGAATATTTTCTTAATTCTCTACATTACATTTCCAGGCATAATCTCAATAGCACAGAATTATCATTTCTACATTTTAAGGTCCAAATGTTTTCATCCTACAGTAAAAAGAGTTCCAAGCTAAGGCATCCGATCCGGCAACTTGATGGGGTCTTTGGTACTCAGCAAGTAAAAAGACATGGGTGGCCGAGATAATGAACGTGAAGGTTGTGTAGGAAATGGGTTTTCAATATGACCACTGCATAAGCTTATTATCGCAGTGAAAGAGAGTTTACAGATGATCCATCTCAACATTTTTCAAGTAAGTAAACTGAAACCAAGAGAATGCAAGGGATTTGCCCAGTTACCCAGCTAGTAAGTGACAGAATAAGGACCATCCCACAAGCTGTGCTTGCCCAGACTGTCTTCCTCGACATGGCAGCATCCACACCACCCTAGATGATGATCACCACCACTGTCCAATGATGATCGCGCATCCCTAGAGATGGCCTGGTTCTCGGATCTGGTATCCACCTAATGAAGACATCCTGATGGAAACTAGAAATGAGCCCTGATGAGAAAAAGCAGTCAACCATTAATAGACACATCTATAGGGGGAAGACTCAAGATGGTGCTGTGAGAACAACCCAGGATTGAGGCTCTCGCTGGATGCGCGGTGTAGGTGAGTCAGGGACACATTTCCAGACGGACCTCTGTTGCCCACAGAACGGGGAAATTCCCAGATATAAAACAAACGTGGGATGCCAGCCAGAGATCTTGACTGGTGTAGCCAGCAGCCGGTGCGGCTGCGGCCCGCGCCAGAGCGCAGAGGCGCTCCACAGAGGTCCGCACAAAAGTGCACTGTTCCGGGTGCCCTGTTGAACTGGCAACCTGAGACCTGAGAGGGCTGAACTTGAGACTGAACGGGACTTGAACAGTGAGCCAGCCCAGGACAAAGCGTTAGGGGTAGCACAGTGCGACAAACAAAACGGGATTCCAAACGCTCGCTGTTAGGAGGTTACCTTAAGGCGCAGCTCTGTGCGGGAGGGGCGTCCACCATTACCGAGGCAATCAGCCCCCACTGAGGTACACGCCCATTGCTGATGCAGTCTGCCATTGCCGAGGCAACCCGGTACAACAGAGAGACTCCACAGCAGGGCGGAGCCCGCGGCTGCAGGGCGGAGACCGCAGAAACAGGGTAAACCTCACAGCAGCAGGGCGGAGCCCCGGTAGGACAAGACTGCCCCCTAGCTGGGCAGGACAACCCGGCAGACACTCAAAAATAAAGCACCAACCCCTTCAGAAAGAGCAGCTGAGAAAAAAAGGGCGTTTTTTGAGTTCTGTTGCAGCAGAACTAAACATAGCAGCCTAACAGCCCTGAATGAACATCAGAGCCCACAGCTCAGCACTTGAGCTCCTAGAAAGTATGGACTGTCTCCTCAAGCAGCTCCCTGACCCCTCTATATCCAAAAGACTGACATTTGGCAGACATCATTCTGGAACAAAGATAGCAGAAAAAGAAAATGGTAGCATCCCTACTGTTCCGCAGCTGCTATAGGTGTACCCCAGACAAGCAGGGCCTGGAGTGGACCTCTGCAGTTGTACAGCAAAGGGGCTAGACTGGTAGAAGGAAAACCAAGTAACAGAAATACTTCATCATCAACTATCTGGGGGTCCACCCAGAGACCCAATCGAAAAGTCAGCAACTACACAGACGACAGGTGGATAAATCCACAAAGATGGGAAGAAACCAGCGCAAAAAGGAGGAAAACACCCGAAACCAGAACACCTCACCTCCTAGAAAGGACCAAAACTCCTCACCAGCAAGGGAACAAAGCTGGACGGAGAATGACTGTGACGAAATGATGGAATTAGACTTCAGAAGGTGGATAGTGAGAAACTTTTGTGAGCTAAAAGAACATGTTTCAAATCAATGCAAAGAAACTAAGAACCTTGAAAAAAGATTCGAGGAAATGATAAAAAGAATGGATAACTTAGAGAGGAATATGAATGAATTAAAGGAGATAAAAAACACAATATGAGAACTTCACGAAGCATGCACAAGTTTCAATAGCCGAATTGACCAAGCAGAAGAAAGAATTTCAGAAGTCGAAGATCAACTCAATGAAATAAAACAAGAAACCAAGATCAGAGAAAAAAGCGCAAAAAGAAATGAACAAAGTCTCCAAGAAATGTGGGACTATGTGAAGAGACTTAACCTACATTTGATAGGCATACCAGAATGTGACAAAGAGAATGAATCCAAGTTGGAAAATACTCTTCAGGACATTATCCAGGAAAATTTCCCCCACCTAGCAAGACAGGCCAACGCTCAACTGCAGGATATACAGAGAACACCACAAAGATATTCCGCAAGAAGAGCAACCCCAAGGCACATAATCGTCAGATTCAATAAGGTTGAAATAAAGGAGAAAATACTAAGGGCAGCCAGAGAGAAAGGTCGGGTCACCCACAAAGGAAAGCCCATCAGACTCACAGCAGATCTCTCGGCAGAAACTCTGCAAGCCAGAAGAGAGTGGGGGCCAATATTCAACATCCTTAAAGAAAAGAACTTTCAACCCAGAATTTCATATCCAGCCAAACTGAGCTTCAGAAGTGAAGGAAAAATAAAATCCTTTGCGAACAAGCAAGTACTCAGAGATTTTGTCACCACCAGGCCTGCTTTACAAGGGCTCCTAAAAGAGGCACTACACATAGAAAGGAACAACCAGTACCAGCCATTCCAAAATCACACTAAAAGTTAAAGAGCATCAACATAATGAAGAATCTACAACAACTAACAGGCAAAACAGCCACTTAGCATCAAAATGGCAGTATCAAATTCACACATAACAATACTAACCCTAAATGTAAATGGACTAAATGCACCAATCAAAAGACACAGACTGGAAAATTGGATAAAAATCCAAAACCCATCAGTGTGCTGTATCCAGGAAACCCATCTCACATGCAAGGATACACAAAGGCTCAAGATAAAGGGATGGAGGAAGATTTACCAAGCAAATGGAGAGCAAAAAAAAGCAGGAGTTGCAATTCTCATCTCTGATAAAATAGACTTTAAAGCAACAAAGATCAAAAGAGACAAAGAAGGCCATTACATACTGGTAAAAGGATCGCTACAACAAGAAGAGCTAACGATCCTAAACATATATGGACCCAACACAGGAGCACCCAGATACATAAGGCAAGTTCTTAAAGACTTACAAAGAGACTTAGACTCCCACACAATTATAGTGGGAGACTTTAACACCCCACTGTCAATATTAGACAGATCAACCAGACAGAAAATCAACAAGGATATCCAGGGCTTGAACTCAGACCTGGAGCAAGCAAACCTGATAGACATTTACAGAACTCTTTACCCCAAATCCACAGAATATACATTCTTCTCAGCACCACATCACACCTACTCTAAAATTGACCACATAATTGGAAGTAAAGTACTGCTCAGCAAATGCAAAACAACTGAAATCATAACAAACAGCCTCTCAGACCATAGTGCAATCAAGTTAGAACTCAGAATTCAGAAACTAACCCAGAACCGCACAGCTTCATGGAAACTGAACAACTGGCTCTTGAATGTTGACTGGGTAAACAACGAAAGGAAGGCAGAAATAAAGAAGTTCTTCGAAACCAACGAGAACGAAGACACAACATGCCAGAATCTCTGGGACACATTTAAAGCAGTCTCTAGAGGAAAGTATATAGCAATAAGTGCCCATAAGAGAAGAATGGAGAGATCCAAAATTGACACCCTATCATCAAAATTGAAAGAGCTAGAGGAGCAAGATCAAAAAAACTCAAAACCCAGCAGAAGACAAGAAATAACTAAGATCAGAACTGAACTGAAGGAGATTGAGACACGAAAAACCCTCCAAAAAATCAAGAAATCCAAGAGCTGGTTTTTTGAAAAGATCAACAAAATAGACAGACCACTAGCTAGATTGATTAAAAAGAAAAAAGAGAACAACCAAATAGATGCAATAAAAAATGATAAAGGGGAAATCACCACAGATTCCACAGAAATTCAAACCATCATCAGAGAATATTATAAACAACTCTACGCACATAAGCTAGCAAACCTGGAAGAAATGGATAAATTCCTGGACTCCTGTGTCCTCCCAAGCCTAAACCAGGAGGAAGCTGAAACTATGAATAGACCAATAACAAGGTCAGAAGTCGAGGCAGCAATTAAGAGCCTACCACACACAAAAAGCCCAGGTCCAGACAGGTTCACAGCCGAATTCTAGCAGACACACAAAGAGGAGCTGGTACCATTCCTTCTGAAACTATTCCAAATAATCCAAAAAGAAGGAATCCTTCCCAAATCATTCTATGAGACCAGTATCATCCTGATACCAAAACCCAGCAGAGACCCAACAAGAAAAGAAAACTTCAGGCCAATATCCATGATGAACATAGATGCGAAAATCTTCAATAAAATATTGGCAAGCCGATTGCAACAGCAAATCAAGAAACTTATCCATCATGATCAAGTAGGATTCATCCCGGGGATGCAAGGCTGGTTCAACATATGCAAGTCTATAAACGTAATTCACCACATAAACAGACCCATAAACAAAAACCACATGATTATCTCAATTGACGCAAAGAAAGCAATTGACAAAATTCAACAGCCCTTTATGCTAAAAACCCTCAATAAACTCAGTATTGATGGAACATATCTCAAAGTAATAAAAGCTATTTATGACAAACCAACAGCCAATATCATACTGAATGGGCAAAAACTGAAAGCATTCCCTTTGAAATCCGGCACTAGACAAGGATGTCCTCTTTCACCACTCCTATTCAACATAGTACTGGAAGTTCTAGCCATAGCAATCAGGCAAGAAAAAGAAATAAAGGGTATTCAAATAGGAAAGGAGGAAGCCAAATTGTCTCTATTTGCAGACGACATGATAGTATACCTAGAAGACCCCATCGCCTCAGCCCAAAAACTCCTGAAACTGATAAGCAACTTCAGCAAAGTCTCAGGATATAAAATCAATGTGCAAAAATCACAAGCCTTCCTCTACACCAATAACAGACTTAAAGAAAGCCAAATCAAGAACGAACTGCCATTCACAATTGCTACAAAAAGAATAAAATATCTTGGAATACAACTCACAAGGAACATAAGGGACCTCTTCAAGGAAAACTACAAACCACTGCTCAACGAAGTCAGAGAGGACACAAACAGATGGAGAAACATTCCATGTTCATGGTTAGGAAGAATTAATATCATGAAAATGGCTATACGGCCCAAAGTAATTTACAGAATCAATGCTATACCCATCAAGCTACCATCGACTTTCTTCACAGAACTAGAGAAAACCACCACGAACTTCATATGGAACCAAAAGAGAGCCCGCATAGCCAAGTCAATTCTAAGCAAAAAGAACACAGCGGGGGGCATCACACTACTGGATTTCAAACAAGGCTACAGTAATCAAAACAGCATGGTACTGGTACCAAAACAGAGATATAGACCAATGGAACAGAACAGAGGCAACAGAGGCAACACAACATATCTACAACCACACAATCTTTGATAAACCTGACAAAAACAAGCAATGGGGAAAGGATTCCCTGTTCAACAAATGGTGTTGGGAAAACTGGCTAGCCAGGTGCAGAAAGCAGAAACTGGACCCCTTCCTGACACCTTACACTAAAATTAACTCCAGATGGATTAAAGACTTAAACATAAGACCCGGCACAATAAAAACCCTAGAAGGAAATCTAGGCAAAACTATCCAGGACATAGGAGTAGGCAAGGGCTTCATGAACAAAACACCAAAAGCATTGGCAACAAAAGCCAAAATAGACAAATGGGACCTAATGAAACTCCACAGTTTCTGCACGGCAAAAGAAACAGTCAATAGAGTGAATCGGCAACCAACAGAATGGGAAAAAATTTTTGCAGTTTACCCATCTGACAAAGGGCTGATATCCAGAATTTACAAAGAACTCAAACAGATTTACAGGAAAAAAACAAACAAGTCCATTCAAAAGTGGGCAAAGGATATGAACAGACACTTTACAAAAGAAGACATATATGAGGCCAACAATCATGAAAAAATGCTCATCGTCACTGGTCATCAGAGAGATGCAAATCAAAACCACATTGAGATACCATCTCACGCTAGTTAGAATGGCGATCATTAAAAAATCTGGAGACAACAGATGCTGGAGAGGATGTGGAGAAAAAGGAACACTTTTACACTGTTGGTGGGAGTGTAAATTAGTTCAACCATTGTGGAAGTCAGTGTGGCGATTCCTCAAGGCCTTAGAAATAGAAATTCCATTTGACCCAGCAATCCCATTACTGGGTATATATCCAAAAGGCTGTAAGTCGTTCTACTATAAGGACACATGTACACGAATGTTCATTGCAGCACTGTTTACAATAGCAAAGACTTGGAATCAACCCAAATGCCCATTGATGATAGACTGGATTGGAAAAATGTGGCACATATACACCATGGAATATTATGCAGCAATCAGAAATGATGAGTTTGTGTCATTTGTAGGGACATGGATGAATCTGGAGAACGTCATCCTCAGCAAACTGACACAAGAACAGAAAACGAAACACCGCATATTCTCACTCATAGGTGGGTGATGAAAAATGAGAACACATGGACACAGAAAGGGGAGTACTAAACACTGGGGTCTAGTGGCGGGAAATGGGGAGGGCCAGTGGGAGGGGGTGGTGGGGAGGGATAGCCTGGGGAGAAATGCCAAATGTGGGTGAAGGGGAGAAAGAAAGCAAAACACACTGCCATGTGTGTACCTATGCAACTGTCTTGCATGTTCTGCACATGTACCCCCAAACCTAAAATGCAATAAAAAATTAAAAAAAAAATAGACACATCTATGTATTAGGATAATATACTACTGGACTCTACTTTACCAATGCGAGGCAGACAAACTTCTATATGCTCGCCACTGTTTACCACCTTGTTTAACTGTATCAGATACAAAGGCTATTTCTTATGTGAGTTGACGAATCAGTAAGCAGTAACTGTCCCAGGGTCTCATTTTCTTTCTTTTCTCTCCACTCTTCTCATCTTACCACGAAAATCTTTAGTTTGCCCATGAGCTCAATACCATACAGACACCTTTGAGTTTTCCAAAACTATGCATCCTTTGATACATCTGCCTTCCATATTTTGTTTCAATTCAAAAGTTGTAAGTCATTGTAAGTGATCTGGAAATAAATATAACTAAGCTTTATATCACTTTAAAATGAATTTTTATTTCAGATCCAATATTATGAGTAAAAATACCTTTTATCTGTTTAAGATTTTATAGATTATAAAAAAGCACATATATAGTTGATCCTTGAGCAAAGTGGGATTGGAGGCACCAACCTTCCCCTCCCCCAATCAGTCAAAAATCCACTTGCAACTTTTGACTTCCCAGAAACTTAACTATTAATAACCTGTCATTGACTGTAAGCCTTAACCAGTAACACAAACAGTTGATGAACACATACGTCATATGTTATTTGTATTATACACTGTATTCTTGAAGTAAGCTAGAGAAAAGAAAATATTATAAAGAAAATCATAAGGAAGAAAAAATACATTTACTATTTATTAAGTGGAAGTATCAGAGAAGACTGAGTAGAAGCCACAACTTTCATGACTACGAGCTGCTAATAAGCCCCCATCGCACACTGTCCAAAAGACAAGCTGGAACTCCCATCCTGCCCTTTAAGACTGATGGGGTCTGTTGTGGGGGGCTAGAGGAGGGACAGCGGGGGGTGGGGGGTGGGGAGGGATAACATGGGGAGAAATGCCAGATATAGGTGACGGGGGGATAGAGGCAGCAAACCACCTGGTCATGTATGTACCTATGCAACAATCCTGCATGATCTGCACATGTACCCCAGAACCTAAAGTACAATTTTTAAAAAAAAAGAGAGAGAGAGAGACAGGAAACATCTTCCCCTCTTCATGTATCAACAGAGCTGAGTGAGGAACCTTGACTTCTACCTTCTACCTCACCTGGCCGTAACAAGGAGCATCCATCCCTCTTCTTCCCCTGCTACAGCGGTATATCTAAAAAGAAAAAAAAAAAGATGATGAAATAATCTTACATAAGATCCAGGGTCTTATAACACAATATTAAAATGTCCAGAATTCAATCAAAAATCATCTGTCATCCCAAGAACCAGAACATCTCAAAATGATTGAAAAAAAATCAACAGATGCCAACACTGAGATAAAAGAGATGTGAGCAGTATCTGACAAAGATTTTAAAGCGCAATAAAAATGCTTCAATGAGCAGTTACAAACAAGTTATGAACATGCTTGAAACATGAAAAATAGAAAGCCTGGGTTAGTTTTGGCCAGTGAGATGTGTTCTGGCCAAAGCTGGGTTAGTTCTGGCCAGTGAGGTGTGTTCTGCTAAGACAATTACTAACTCCAAGGGATTATTTCTCCCTTGGAGTTAGTAACCATCCCTAACTGCAGCGAGTCTGAGAAAATGCCTTAGCTTCCTGGCTTCTTGAGTAGTGGAAGATGACACAAAACAGGTTTGAGAATAATCAATCCATGCTGTCTTCTGCAAACCTACTTGCAAAATATTTTTACAACCTGCTGTTTTATTTTGAATAACAAACTAAAGTTAGCTTTTCTGTGTATCTTCTTCTCTGGTCCTTCTGGTGTTTGTTGTGTAAACTTGTGTATACAGCCCCAATCCTTTGTGGAAGATAATAACAAAATGAATCATTACTTCACAGTTGGGTAACGATTACGGATCATTGATAAATGGTCTCTGCTGGAAAATACTATAAAAACTGGAATCCTTTCACTTTTACATTGATATTTTAATTGCTGATTTTAAACAAGCTATTAAAAGGTTAATATTTCAGAGGAAATATACGGAGGTTTTTTGAAACTGTCATACCAAAGACTGTGTGTTTCCTATGACAGCAGAGGCCATAACAAACCTTTTTTCTAAAGTGGCTATGAAACACATCATACTCAAGCAAATTCATGTTCCCCCCACTGTCTCCAACTGCCAGAATGACATCACAAGTCAATTTGGATAGAGAAGCACTTTACCATTTTATAAGAGATGAGCACAGGCACCTCATTAAAAAAAATAAAAAGTGGATTTTCATCACTAATATTTACCAAAGGGGGAGGGGAGGAATGGAGAGTGGAAAAATACCTGGATATTTCTAAGAACAGAAGAAGCCACATGCCCAGGTTTCATGGTATGGGGCTCAGAATAAGAAGGCTGCTAATATTTTTTTTACAAATTAATACCAATAAAGAATGTAGTAAAAATATTTTGCTGATTACATATCTTATTAGGTTGTGTGTTAATGCACCTTTCAAATATTTAATTTGGGAAAAATGTATTTCTAATATATGGTACTTGGAATACAAGTTGCAACAGAGTGAGGTGCTGCTGAGGGAGGGGTTAATAAAGACGGGAAATCAGGCAAGGGGTTTTTTTCATGGAAAAAAATAAAACTAGAAGGAAGGGCAGGTGGAAAGAGACTTTTCTAGAAGGAGACACCGGACAAGGGTGATTGTGCTCAGAATCACCCCCAACTGGTCTCCCAGGGTGTTTTCTTTGCCAGGTGGGTGAGAAAGGCAAAGGGCTGTGAGAAATGTGTCCTTCCCTTGGATGGTCTAGCTCAGGGCAAAGGAGACCTGGAGGTCTGCTTCAAGTTATATCTCTTTCAGTGCAGGTTACAGAAACAGCCTCCAGCTACCGACGCACTAATTAGAATTGAGTTCTAAGAGCCTCATCTCAATAAATCAGCACTACACATCTTCCTTCAAGTTTTAAATGTTCAGGAGAGAGTACCTGATCAGTGTCCTGTGGGCCAGATGCCCACCAGCTGGCCAAGGATTTGATGAAGACTAGTAAAATTTGTGGCAGTGACGATGGCCAAAGATGGACTCATTCATGCCCAAGAGGCCAAAAAACCAAAGATGTGTGGTATGCTGGTAGAAGCCTCATGGGAAGGTCAAATCAGAGAGTCTGGATTAAGATGAATTGGCCAAGTCATTTTCAGTCAGTGGGGTTAGAAACGGAGATTAGAAGAAGCAGGTAATGAACACCATCAGCAAAGAGAAGAAAGTAGGTTGCCTATGGTCTTATTCTTAGGACATGTGCCAGACACTGTGCTGTGAATTTTGTGAGCATTACCTCTTCCATCCTTACAACAACCCCACAAAGGGAGTATTAATATTTAGCCCTATTTTACAGATGAAGAAAGTAAGCTTTGAAGCACTTAAGGGATTTTCTTAAAATCACATAATGAGGGCCAGGTATGGTGGCTCACACCTGTAATCCCAGCACTTCAGGAAGCTGAAGCAGGAGGATTGCTTAAGTCCGAGAGTTCAAGACCAGCCTAGGCAACATGGTAAGATCCCATCTCTACAAAAAAGTTTTAAAATTAGCCAGGCATGGTGGTGGCAGGTGCCTGTAATCCCAGCTACCCAGGAGGCTGAGGCAGAAGACTCAGTGGAACCTGAGAGGTGGAGGCTGCAGGGAGCCGAGATCACGCCAGCCTGGGCAACAAAGTGAGACTCCATCTCAAAAAAAAAAATCGCCAGGCATGGCGGCATGCATCTGTGGTCCTACCACTTGGGAGGCTGAGGCAGGAGGATGGCCCAAGCTCAAGAGGTCAAGGCTGCAGTGAACACTGCACTCCAGCCTGAACAACAGAGCAAGACCCTTTCTCAAGAAAAAAAATCACACAACATATAAAGAGATGAGGGAGGAAGTTGGGATCTGTGAGAGCTGACCCTTTTGCCATGAGTCGCAGAGTTAACAAGTAGCAGAGCAAATGCACAAACCCGTGTGACCCCATCCCACCACTTCTCTGTCTACCTCCAACAGGCCCAGCCCTAAGCCACTGGCGTTCTCTGGGAGATAAGATTTTAAGATTTTTTTCCCTGGAAAACAGAATTGACTTTGCTGCTAAATATACAGCAAACAAATATTTATAAAACCTTTGATAGATTTTTTTTTTTTTGAGACAGAGTCATGCTCTGTCACCAGGCTGGAGTGCAGTGGTGCAATCTCAGCTCACTGCAACCTCCGCCTCCTGCGTTCAAGTGATTCTTCCACCTCAGCCTCCCAAGTAGCTGGGACCACAGGCACATGCCACCACGCCTGGCTAATTGTTTTGTATTTTTAGTAGAGATGGGGTTTCACCGTGTTGGCCAGGATGGTCTCGATCTCTTGACCTCGTGATCCACCCACCTCAGCCTCCCAAAGTACTATGATTACAGGAGTGAGCCACTGTACCCGGTCCAAACCTTTGATAGGTTTTAAACACTTCTAAATTCCACCCCCTAAAGGGATGGCAGGCATCATATAGGGATTCTATAATATATTGCTGAAATGTCTGGGCAGAAGCATTTCTTTGACAAGAACTACAGTAACAGAAAAATATTTTGTGCTACAGTGGCGGGGGGATGGAATCTATACTTGGTTAAATGTCCATGTTAATTTCTTACAATTTGCCCGTGGCTACAGTATATGGCTCATTGAGCATGTTTGAGTTTTCAACCCTAAGCATAGTAATGTATTATATAGTTTAAAGTTGAAGTTTTTGAAGACAGAGTCAAAATTAAAACCATTTTAATAAAAAGGCAGAAAATTATTACATGTCATCTTGATGCTTTAAACTATATATTTAATGTTTTATTTTTCTATCAATTATTGGTATGAAATGTTATCTATTTGGCACTTTTTCAACTCAATGCACTCAAACTATATTCTTTAGGGCTCATATTAATTGGAAACATCCCACTATATCTGACTTGGTGTGCAAGAACTGTACCCTTGTAACAATGACAGTATTCAATTTTTAAGTCTTTCCTATATTATTGTATAGGGTATAATTTGTGCCCAAGGCTTTTGTTAATATTTCTACAAACTGTGATTCTTTTATTTAGGTCTCATCACACCATTGATCTCCAGAAACTGAAATGCATGCCCATGTCTCCCCTGCTTTTGCTAAACAATTCAGCTTTCAGAATTACTATTTCTGAGTCCAATGCAACCAAAGGAAATGTGCATCTGGCTGTGACACCAAGGAGCTTATATAAAGGATGGGGAACAATGGGTCTGTGACTCCTGCATTTTATTTCTGGAGTTTCTCTGATCATTTCTAAATGTGTGATGCATTAGAAGAATCCTAATTGAAGGTTGGAAATTCAGGTCTGCATGGCCAGACTTCCTGGGTCACTGCCTCTTCCTCTGTGAAACAGAAATAGTGAGTCTCGCCTCTCAGCTCTTTGAATCTCTGTTCTAGCAGAAGATCTACAATTTTTGTAACTTTTTAAAGAAAGAGTGTGAGTTGTGAGGGGAAGTAAAATGAAGTTGTGATACTATATGTGTAGGAAAACTATTAAAGAACATTTGCAGGTTGCTTCACAGGTGGCAAAGCGAGGTCACATGCATGTTCGTGTCTGAAGGATTCAGTACATACTCCTGCCTCGCAGAGAGGAGAGGTAGCTAAGAACGTGGGTTACACCCTGCCTCCACTGTCAATAGCGTTGTGACCGAGCAACTTACATAACTGCTTTGCACCTCAATTTTCACATCTCTAAAATGAAGATGATAATAATGCAAACACCTTTTTACATTACAGGCAGCTGGGATTACAGGCACGGCCACCACATAGAGACAGGAGTTCCTTAGATGGCTCAGTCTAGTGGCATGGCTTTTGGGATTGTTCTCAAAAGCACAAGCTGGCCAGGCGCGGTGGCTGACACCTGTAATCCCAGCACTTTGGGAGGCCAAGGCGGGTGGATCACGAGGTCAAGAGATGGAGACCATCCTGGTCAACATGGTGAAACCCCTCTACTAAAATACAAAAAACTAGCTGGGCATGGTGGCGCGTGCCTGTAATCCCAGCTACTCAGGGGGCTGAGGCAGGAGAATTGAGTGAACCCAGGAGGCGGAGGTCACCGTGAGTTGAGATCGCGCCATTGCACTCCAGCCTGGGTGACAAGAGTGAAACTCCGTCTCAAAAAAAAAAAAAAAAAAGCACGAGCTAAAGTCTGCTGCTTCTACACTCCCTATGATATTATGAGCTATATATGTTTCTTAATATATCCCTTTTCTTAGACCAGGTAGAAAGGATTCTGTTGTCTGCTACTAAGAAGACTGGTCATTATGGGAACTTTCCTTAAATCATAGGCACCAACTGTAGAAGAGCAAACCAGGTTTATGACTCCTATGTTAGAGCTCATTTTACTACTTTAGCCAACTTTAATCCAAATTAATTCATTAAGTCTATGAGACATGATTACGTTCTTCCTCTAATCTAGGAACTATGTTAGGTACTAGGAATGTTGCTGAGTTCATATGCAGCTAAGTTACTAACCCTCAAAGAGCTTTTAATCAATAGAAGGGACAAAACTAAAGCAAATAATAAACAAAATATGTGACACAAGTCATCTAAGGAAAGCATATATTGTATAGTAGGAACATAGAGAAAGTAAATATCTCAGGAATTAGTAGGGTGGAATTCTCAGGTGAGGGGAAAGGATGGATGGGGAAGAGGCGATTATGGAGAAAGGGAACAGCCGCACGCACAGAGGGCATAACTGCTCATGGCAAGGTTGTTTTAATATTCAAATAAAAATCAACATGATTTTACTTCAAAAGTGGATTCCTTTAAAATTGTTGTACATCACAAGTGTTTTGAACCATCTTGGCTCCATTTATTACAGCATATTCAAACAGTCAATGTAGAAGCCATGGGCTACGAATTAGTCAAATAAATGCAGATGGCTATAAAGCTTTTTGGCTTAGTTAATCACATTAGTATAAGCTGTCATTCTCTTTAGAGGAACACCAGAGGCCATTGTGATTTATAATTGTAAAGATACTATGGGCCGGTCGCTGTGGCTCACACCTATAATCCCAGCACTTTGGGAGGCCAAGGCTTGGGCAGATCATGAGGTCAGGAGATCGAGACCATCCTGGCTAACACGGTGAAACCCTGTCTCTAGTAAAAACACAAAAAATTAGTCGGGTGTGGTGGTGGGCACCTATAGTCCCAGCTACTCAGGAGGCTGAGGGAGGAGAATTACTTGAACCCAGGAGGTGGAGGTTGCAGTTTGAGACTCCATCTCAAAAAAAAAAAAAAGATACTATGTTCAGTCTACAGGAATTCTTTTTGTTGTTGTTGTTCTTTCTTTTTGAGACAGAGTCTTGCTCTGATGCCCAGGCTGGTCTTAGCTCACTGCAACCTCTGCCTCCCAAGTTCAAGTGATTCTCCTGCCTCAAGCTCCCAAGTACCTGGGACTACAGGTGCATGCACCACACCTGGCTGATTTTTGTATTTTTAGTAGAGAGGGCATTTCACTCTGTTGGCCAAGCTGGTCTTGAACTCCTAACCTCATGATCTATCCACTACAGCCTCCCAAGTTCACAGGTATTCTTGAGTATTTGCAATGTGCCATGTGTTGCTCTAGACTAGGAATGCCATAAGATCCTTGCCCTGAGGAAACTGACTTTAGCTTTTTGTTTTATTTTTCTCAAAAGATTCATGGCTAGTCATGGTTGCTCATGCCTGTAATCCCAGAACTTTGGGAAGCCAAGGCAGGGGGATCACTTGAGGTCAGGAGTTCAAAACCAGCCTGGCCACTATGGTGAACCCCATCTCTACTTAAAAAAAAAAATACAAAAATTAGCCGGGTGGTACATGCCTATGACCCCAGCTACTTGGGAGGCTGGAGAGGGAGAATCACTGGAATCCAGAAGACGAAGGTTGTAGTAAGCTGAGATCACACCACTGCACTCCAGCCTGGGAAACAGAGCGAGACCCGGTAAAATAAAAAATAAAAATAAAAATATAAATAATTAAAAAAAAATTCACTGACCTCTAGTAGGAAGAAAAAAAGTTATAACTTCTTCTCATGCCTTTGTAGGACTTTGGATGCCTATTATTCAAAATAACTTATTTCATTCCTGACCCTGAGGCCAACAATTCAGCTGCTAACAGGCTTCCCAGCCTTCCTTCTCACCCTCTTCCCCACCTAGCCCTAACACTTAAGCATCTCTTGAAACTTTCTTTTGATTGGTACCTCTTCCCTGCTTTCTTATACTGCTCTCTTTCTTAAGATCTTAAAAAATATATATATGTAGCATGTTGCAATGGAATTAACAAAGAAATGAGAGTCAGGAATTCTAGGTTCCTTCAGCCGTGAGACAAAGTCACATCCCTACTCTGGGACCCCAAGCCTCCGATCAGAAAATGAACTCGCTGAGACAGATGACCTCCCAAACTCCTTCCAGTGCTGACAGTTTGAGAGCTCATGCCTTTGTGGACCAGAGGAGCTTCTTTCAGATGCAGTTATAATTGTGTTTGCAGAGGATAATTGTGATGGAACACGAGCCATAGAACATTTGTTGTTTAAACTTGTTTATAACCAGAGGAAACTGAACTAAGGATAGAGCTTCTCCACTTCTGATCTAAGGAATTCAGGGGGAAAAAGCAGACCAATTATGAAAATTCCCATTCTGGAAGCATCTGGAGGTCAACTGGATAGAATGAATTGTATGCACAACCCCTATGGAATAAATAAACAAAAAATGGATTACTATTCCTAGTGAAACATAAATATAATTTTATAATTTGGCCAGCTGGTTTTTAACAGGCTTCCATCATCATCTTGATATAGAATATGTTTTTCAAATCTAAAGCAGCATAACACAAGCTGAAATTATATTACAATGCTGCCTGGACATCATGACTTCCAGGGACTGATGAGGGCAGAGAAGTAGCCAGAAAACCCGATTCTGCATCCTGACTTGTGTAATTCTAAGTACGCCACTCAAAACTCTGAATTCATGCCAACCCTAGTCACAGGTCTGCTGTGAAGTTCAGTAGAGACCACAAAAGAGAGAGAATTTTGCAAGCGGCCAAACCCTACTCTACCTCGTTGGGGAATTCTTATTGTCTAAGAATCCTGGACATTCTCATGTCATCTTGTACTTAAGAGAGACTTCAGTGCACGGTCTTCTGTTGTTCCAGATATTGGGCCAAGGGCTTTAAATACATTTTGATTCTCCCAGCAGTCCTCCTATCCACATTTTATAGATGAGGAAACTGAGATTCAGAAAGATGAAGTAACTTGTCTAGGTTTACCCAGCTAGTTAGTAAAAGCAGAATCGAGACTCAAACTCAGATCTGACTGACTAGCACAATTAGAAGTTTGTCTTGTTTATGAAGGCATATCCTTTCTCAAATAGAGTCTCTTTTTCAGAATAAGACTTGAAGATTCATTATTGGATTTCCAGGTGATAAAGGAGGCAGGGGCTATTATTTGTCTATGGATAGTCCAACTCTGGCATTTTCCCAGCCTGCACATTTCCATGATCTTCACAACTCCTATAGAAAAGCACTGATCTTCTCAACTCCTATAGACTGCCTCCCAAGTCTCACAGGTGCTGCCATTTCCAGATAGCACAGGGAGACTGCAGTATTATGGCCACTCAGGAGTACTCTACACACTTCCATGCCTGCTCAGCCATATTGGTCTGGAGATATTCAGCTCCCTGGGTTATTACTCCATTAGATATTTCCCATGAGTGTAGATTTAGTGGAGAAATCCTCTTCGTAAGTGAAAGCGGGCCAGAACACACCATGCCAAAATCTGACACTTCGGCATATTGATTATTTTGAGATGAAGACACTTGAGAAACAGCGGATGCAGGAAAGGCTCCCTGACCTCCCCTTTTCTACCTAAAAGCATAAAATATCTCATAAAATTTCCCATGAGAAAGGTGTCCTCCTTGTACCAGGAAGAGAAGGACATTCTTATCGCCAGAGACTGGGAGTCAACGTCAAAATTGACCTGTACAAACAAACTACTAAAATAACCCTTATCTCCCATTAGTTTCCCCCATATATTTCCTAGTCACTGTCCCACAATTTACGGCCAAGTCCCAGCCCCTTTGTCTTGTCAGATCCTACAATTTATCATTCTTTGTGTAAAAAGGCGTCTGAGCTTTTGGGCCTCGTGGCTTCTTTGGGGCTTTACTTCCCTTTTGAAGACTCCTGTACACATAGAATTATTACATTAAATGTGTATGCTTTTCCCTGTTAATCTGTCTTATATCCATTTAATTCTTAAGCCCAGACACAGAACCTAGGAGAACAGAAGGAAGTTTTTATTCCCCTACATAAGTACATGGAGAGGTTAAGAGTACTGTAGCTGAGTGATGAGACGCTAAGGAAAGCTGGGGCCCACGTGGGCCGGCTTCCCTAGGCTGCCATCACACATCCCAGGGAGGACGCCAGTTACACCTCGTACCAGCCTCTGCCCTGGAGGCATTTACACTCAAGTAGTAGAGATAAGACAGATGTGCAACTGCTCTTTAGTGAATGCAGCAGATTTCTGGGCCTGTAATGCATCTCATTTCTACATAAGTGAAGTCCTACTATTAAAGGTGTGGCAAAGAAACGGAATGAAAGAAGCATTTTTTAAATAAACTGATAAACAACTACTTGTCTAGTCAGGAAATTCGTCTGACGTTCATATTCGCGCATGGTTAACATCCACAGCAAGGATTAACAGCTGTTTGAAGATTACCGAATGGTGAATGTGCAACATCACTTCTCATTTGTACCACAAAACAAAATAGGAGGCTAAATCCAGCGTTTACAACAGCTACTGCTGTTCTCTTTCCCAGAATGCTAGGAGTCTTTACAAGAAAGAGGGGAAAGGAAAAAAAAACATAAGAAATCCACTTTCTAGAATCACAGCATCATTCTCTACTGGAATGTCTGTAAGTGATATTATAAAATGCTTGTGGCAACTTTTCACTTGGCAGGTGAGAAAACTGAGGCTCAGGGAGAAGAGATGGCTTCCAAATATCACACAGCTAAACAGCCAGGGCTAGAGCATCCTGCCTGTTTGAATTCAGATGGTTTATAAATCAGTTTCTGTCAATCTGAAGAGAGAAACATTGATGAAGGAAGGAAGGAAGGAAGGAAGGAAGGAAGGAAGGAAGGAAGGGAGGGAGGGAGGGAGGGAGGGAGGGAGGGAGGGAGCCCCCTTCCTGACAATGCTCTGGGTTCCCAGGACCACAGAATTCTCTGCCCAACTGTCCTTGAGCCCACACACCACCAGTGTGTGAATCACCATGCCCAAGAGGGGACCAAAGTGGGGATGTGACTAGTCTGGGCTCAGCTGGGAAGCACAGGCCGGGAGGTCCAAATATAGACATGAAACAGGACAAACACAGAGGTGTGGGGAGTGCAGGGTTGGGCCACTGGTCAGGGTCTGGTTAACAAATCTTGTTAGCCATGTTCTGACGCCAAAATCCAGAAAGTCCGGATTTAGTTCAAATCTAAATTCTAACTTAGCTTTTCAGGTCATGATGAATGAGGGCATATTTCTCACAGTAAAAGGACAGAACATACTGATTTAATAATGTGTGAGCCTGACTGCTAATGTTTAAATGTTAGGACATCTGGTAAGTGGGCCTCCATTTGTACTCTTGCCTTGGACCCAGTAGATGAAGCTTCAAGTTGTGTTCTGCCTCAAAATGCCTTCCTTGCTGTGACGAAACATGGACTTTATGCTAGTTCTGGTGTTTTACTACAAACCTGAGACCAGCCACAGTGGAGACGAGGGGACCTGGTTGTTTCTTCTCAGTCTTGGTGTCATCTCATGAAGAGAAAGTGCCATTACTCTAATATCCGAGGTTCTCTATCCTTTCACTCAGTCTAGCCAAGGAGAGATGCAGTGAGTTTTCGGACATACTTCCTCCCCTTTCCTATTGCAATTAAATTTCTCAAGGGGAACAGGAATCTGCCTTTTTCTTCCATACATACATTTGTTACCTGTGACTGGATAGGTGATTCTGTTCAATAAACTACAGGCCAATATCTAAAAAATATAAATAGAAAAAATGAAACAAATCAAATTCAGGTATGAAAGTATATCGCATAGCTAAAGTAAGATGTCTTCTAGAAATGAAAGGACGATTTGAGAAATGTATCAGTTATATTAGTAGATCAAAGGAGAAAAATCACATGATTAACCTCATAGATGTTCATTTGATAAAAATCAAGATCAATAATTGATGAAGCCCTTAGTAAACTAGAGATAGAATGATACACCCATAACATGACACAGAATGTATTAAACCAACTGTACCCAAAACATGAAACACTAGAACAAGGCTTCCAAAGATATTTTCAGCTAAGCAAGAGCTCAGTGAATGTGTGTCTATTACCTTCCCTTTCCCCATCTTACCTTTCCTCCCTCGATTTGGGGAAGACGTTTGATTCCATGATGAAAAGAATTTAGAAGGCCAGACACGGTGGCTCACACCTGTGATCCCAACACTTTGGGAAGCTGAGGTGAGTGGATTACCTGAGGTCAGGAGTTCAAGACCAGCCTGCCCAACATGGTGAAACCTTGTTTCTACTAAAATACAAAAGAATTAGCCTGGAGTGATGGTGTGTGCCTGTAGTCCCAGCTACTTGGGAGGCTAAGGCAGGAGAATCACCTGAACTGGGAGGCGGAGGTTGCAGTGGGCCAAGATGGTGCCGTTGCACTCCAGCCTGGGTGACAAGAGCAAAACTACATCTCAAAAAAAAAAAAGAAAAGAAAAGAATTTAGAAAAAATGCATACTACATCCTTATATTTTTTAGTACGATAACCTATTCAGAATGATGAAATGCAGTATAAAAAGTTTTGAAAATGACTCCAGTGAGTAAAATTTAAATCTTAACCCTAAACACTTTGACTATAGAAGCCTTTATTATTAATGTCCCAAGGAATAGACTACTATTGAGCACATTTTGTAAAAGAGTGTGCAGCATGTCACAGGGTCAAAAAGAAAGCTACTAAGCACATTATCCTACTAATTTTTTTTTAAGCTGGATTCTCACCCTATCACCCAGGCTGGAGTGCAGTGGTACAATCACACATCACTGGAACCTTCACCTCCCAGGTTCAAGGGATTCTTGTGCTTCGGCATCCCAAGTGGCTTGGATTATATGCATGCACCACCATGCTCAGCTAATTTTTGTATTCTTGTAGCGATGAAGTTTTGCCATGTTGGCAAGGTTAGTCTTGTACTCCTGGCCTCAAGAGACCCACCTCCCTTGGGCTGCCCAAAGTGCTTGGATTACAGGCGTGAGCCACCAGGTGCAGCCAATCCTAGTATTATTTATACATTTCTAAATGAAACAAGAAAGATAATAGACATAAATACTGAACATTAAGAAACAAATTATTGCCATTGGGAGATGATGTAATTGTCTACCTGGAAAACCAGAGAAGTCAATTAGAAAAACTAACAAAACTAATTAGAATTCATGAGACAGTCCAGTAATACAGCCAGTCATAGAACAATATACAATAATGTGTAGCACTCCTGTAAGCCAGAAACGATCAGTAGTAAGATAAAACATTTTAAATCATTACAGCAACAAAAATATATGTTAATATCTAAGGACAGTCAAAACAAAATAAAACTGTATAATTAAAAAAAACTATAGACCTTTACTGAAAGAAGCATAGAACAAGAGTTGAAAAAATTAGGATATAGCATATTCCTCTTTTGGGAGATTCAAAACATAAAAGCATCAGCTCAGCTCAAATTATCTAATGGATTTAAAGTGATCTCAATACTAATTTCTAAGGGACTTTTTAAAATTTGTCTAAAAGCATTTTAATATTTATGTTGAATAAATAAGACCAAATAATAAATGAGACCAAATAAATAATTTTAAATATTTTTAACTAAATAAAAGAGATACCCTGCTAGATATTAAAATCTAATATAAGTGTAATAATTAAAACATTGTGATATGGCATTGGGTTAAGTGAAAACAAAGATCAGAAACAGAACAGTAAACACTAAAAAAAAAACCCAACTAAAGTTAAGAATTTAGTATAATCGCCAAGATTTTTTTAGGCCAAAATAAAAAATAAAAGAATTCCGCAGTAAACAACAAAAAAGAATATATTCAACATAGTCTTGGGCAACTGACTAATCCTCGGAAAATAAGAAATGTAAATCCTGTCTCCCCATACCTTTAAAATACATTTTAGACAAATACAAGATTTTAATTTAAAAATTAAAATTTTTTATATAAACTTTAAGTAAAAATGATTTTAAAGCATGATACCATGAGTAGAAATAATAAAGGAAATGATAAGTGGAAGTAGATTTAAAATTTAATGTATAATTTATCAGACGTCTATTAAACACCTCCTGTGTGTCAGGCACTGTACAAGACCCTGGCCTCACCACATCTGAACTCTGGTGCATTTACTGTAGTAGACTATACTCCTAGCTGCTTTACATCTGGTTAGAGCCATGTGACTGAGTTTGGGCAATACAATACGGAAGGAAGAGATGCTAGCTACTTCCAGGTCTGGCCCCACTTAAAAACAATAACACAATCTTCGTCTCTCTTCCCTGTTTGCAGCAACCTTGGTGTCCACATTGGTGGTGTTAGCACATGGTGGAAGAAGCCTTAGCCTAGAGAGGCACTACTTGGAGAAATACCAGCTGGGATAGCCTCCTAACCATGAAAATTGCCGAACTTTTCATGAGCAAAGAAGAAATTTCTATTGCATTAAGCCTTTAAGATTTGAGGTCATTTATTACAGCACTTTGCTTACCCTGACTAGCACAAAAATCATTACTCAAAATGGGGTTGGCTTAGCAGGGAGTAACAGTAGCAGTGAGGAAACGTGGCAGGCTGGAGGCTGGATATCATGTTATTCAGAAGCCAAACATTTGGAAAACCTGCCATCTGAAGTGACTTAATAGGTAGACCATGTGTCTGGGACCCTAGAGGAGAGAGAAAAGGTTAGAAAATGAAACACTAGCTGTGGATGTTGGTTGTTATTTGCTGAATTTCTTAAAATACCTTTGGCAAGGTATTAAAAGAAAGAGCTGCACTCAGGAAAGAAGTGGCTGGGTTATATGCAAAAACAAAAGAGAACAGAAAGATTTCAGATATTTGCAACAATGAGGAGTGAAAAAGCCAACTGCTTCTAGACCCCAAATAATACAAGACAGAGTTTTTAACAGCTTTGAGTCACAAAACCCAGTAAAACTTCACAGAGGAATCTAGTGACTCCAGGCTATGATTATAGTAAGGGTGTATCTTTGTTGATATAGCTTGACTGTGTCCCCACCCAAATCTCATCTTCAGGATTTCAACCTTGACATGCACCAGGAATGGCTATGTGGAAAATCAACACTCCTGAATTATACTGATGGATTTGAAAGTTAAGTCAGCATTTTTAAAGGATAATGTAAAAGGTCTTACAAAATATGTATTTCTTTTAACCCTGCAATGCCAGTTTTAGGATTTCATCTCAACAAAATAATTTTATGTATTTGCAAAGAAATTCGCTGAAATGTTAGTCGTGGCGGAAGTTTCTTATGTTTAGATTTGGAAATGCAAGAAATATCAATATACTTTACAACCTTTAAATCAAACTAAATGTAACAGCCTCCCCACACAATCCTACTAGGAAGGTGAGAAATCAGTCTTGGCCCTTTTTGGAACGTCCTCTCTCTTCCTGGGGTCTCTGACAGGCACTGATGGCTTCCTTTTCTAAGCCAGCACAGTCTCTTGGAGGCAATGAATCTTGCCTTCTCTGTTTTGCTTGGAGACAGGAATATTTGCCAATATCAAGAGCCTACTGCCCAAGGTCAGCCCTCTGCAACTATTCCCATTGAGGTCCTGCCACCCTCCGGGGTCCTGTCAGGCCCAGACTCACATCCTTCCACTCTCTCTGCCCCCTCTGATGACTCCAAAACTCCTCCTTCAGACAAAGCCACTTTGCACTTGCTCTTTGCATAATCCCCTCAATAAACCGAGACTTACTCAAACAAAAGCCAGGAAGAAGGAATGTCGTCATGCTCCTGCAACAGAGAAAGTGGTTTCCTTCCTAAAACGAGAGAAAGTCTAAATGGGGGAGAATGGAACCCAAAGAACTCTTCCTTTCCTATCTTTCCACACAGACAAAAATGAAATACAAAATCGTCTTTGTAAATTGTTCTGCACTTTTATGAGAGCAAAGCTAACAGCAATAAACTAAATCATTTGCAATGCGAGGTTATTAAATTCATTACAGTTTATCCACTGTAAGGCGTACTATGCAGCTGTAGCATACGGTTCTGCACACACACACGCACACACAGACACACACACACGCACACACAGACACACACACATGCACACACACAGACACACGCACACGCACACACACAGACACACACGCACACACACAGACACACATGCAAACGAAAGCATTTACCAAGTGACCTGGAGGGGCAACAAGCACCCACCCTTTGGTGCTTTTTGGAGCCTCCCCTCTCTTCTGCAGTCTCTGGTTCATTGAGCCCAATCTTGTGGGCACTGATGGCTTCCTTTCCAAGCCAGTCTGGTCTCAGCAGTGCACCTTGCCTTCTCTGCCTTGCTTGGAGGTGGGAATATTTACCAACACTGAGAACCTACTGCCCAAGGTCAGCCCTCAGTTCCCAGTGAGGTCAGGAATTAAACATAATATAGACTATTTAATAACAGGAAAACAACAGAAAAAAATTGGGAAAGATGAGAAACAGATGACAAGAAGTATTTAAATATGTTGCCACTTTTATAAACCCAAAGTTTATAGAATAGAAGGGAAACTATTGTGTATATATGCACATCTATGAGCCTATGCATACACATACGCAGACACACTGCATAACGCTACACCGCAGAGTGGAATTATGTTTTTTTTCTTTTTGCTTTCATCTATGCAATGAAATTTTATAATGACATATTTTATTTTCATGGTCAAGTTTGTATACAGAACCCAGAACCCATTTCTTCCCCCGCCCGCCCCCAGCTGCCCCCCACTCCCTGCCTCTGTCCTGCCTGGCTTAGGTCTCTGGCAGCTGCTAACTCAGACTTTGAAAAAAGGAGAGCCCAAGTCATGTGAATTATAATTGAAAACATTCTTCAAGGGCTTTAAAAAAGCATTGTTGGTTCTTCATTTCATGCTGAGGATGGGTCTGAGTCTGGGCTTCACAGGGACCCAAGGGAAGGCAGGGAGGGAGCAGGGTTCCTGTCGGATCTAGAGGACCAGGGAAGGAAAGGAAGGAGAAAGACTGGGAAACAGGGAGGAGGGGAGGTGGGCAGCGGGAGGAAGAAAGAGGAGGCAGGCACTTCCTGACTTTTTTAAAGAGGAAGCAAAATACTAGGTTGCTGCAAAAGCAATTGGTATTGCACCAACCTAATATATGGAAAGGCACAGGCTTGGATCTTTGCCTGCTGAATGTAAATAACGCCTAATTCATGAAGTGGCGGCGAGTATTTTACAAGAGTGTAATTTTGGACGTCTAGTATTTACCCTGCCATAAAATTCATCTTGCTGTGCATGAACCTGTGGTTACCAAAGGGGCATCAACGAATCCTTATGGCCAAACCAAATTAAAGGTTTCTGAAGTATGGTCTAGGAAAATGAATGCTGCAAAGGAGCCCTGGGGCCAAGATGGGCTTGCTGCTGACAAGCTCTGGGGCTTCGGGTAAGACTCAGCCTCCTGGCACCACTGTTCTGCCCTGAAATGAGAAGCCGAGGCTGGGCTGGATCAGAGATTGTCAGGGTCAGCTACAGGAATCCCTAAATGTTCCAAAGCCACCAAAGATGCCCACGGGACCGTGTGTGTGTGTGTGTGTGTGTGTGTGCACGCGCGCACATGTGTGTGGTCATGCTCTACAGCTGAAACATGGTTTGCAAACTATGACTTTCTCATTCCCTTTCTCATCTATCATTTGGTGGTTTTTTTAATTGATATAGAAGCAAGGGGTGATTCAGTACCAATGCTGGAAAAACACCCCAGGCAAGACAGCAACACAGCACGGGTTCCTGTCCCAGGTCAGCCCTCAGCTGCTCCACTAATTATCTGTCTCCTTAGACAGATAATTTTGGGTGTTAAACATGGATTAATAAGAAGGAAGAGAGAAATACACACAGAGAAGGGGAGATTGAGAAGAGAGCAGAAGGGAGGGAGAGGAGAGAGCGCCCGTGGTCTTTGGCAGTTGAGCACGGGGTGGTGGTGTTATGACTTGCACAGTCCCTGGGTGTTTTTGACTTCATAGGTTTCTTCTTCCATAAAGCAATACTAAATATTATATTTTCAAGTGCACTGATATAAAGACAAATAGACTGCAGCTCTGATTATGTTCATTTTCTTTCTGCTAATTTTAGATGAAATTAGGGCATTTCCAGGGGCTCCTAAAAGAGCGCCTTGGGCACTGGGCCTTCTGTTCCTGGTGGGGAAGCTGGTGCTCAGTACCCCCTGCCTTGGCCCCTTATACACGTTTAGCTCATTCTGGGATGGGCTTGTCCCTGTCTTGACCCCAAGCTTGATGCGAATGTCTTAAAAGAGGGACCTAGTTTTAAAATGTCCAGAAGACAGAAGGTTAAACACAATGTCTGCAGGAATTTCTATGGATCTCTAAGATCTAGGAGAAAAGAATCCTAAAAATGATTAATAAAATTGAATTAACAAACTCTCCCCCCTCTTCCCCTCTAAATCCCTTTACAACCGTGAAGAAAAAAGTAGACAAATAAATAAATAACAGTTTGGAAGAAATTAACAGATCGTTACCGTATGGTTTTACTCGGTCTCTGCAAAGTGCAGTTGGCGTTCTTTCTAGTATAACAGGCAATTAAGTCCACAGCGGAGACAACAGGCAGAGGCTCATTATAAAAATAAACCTGCGACCCAAGCACCAAAAGGGAAGAGTCAGGGCTGCATATCATCACAGTTGGGGCCTTTTTAAAACAACTTGAGCTCAGTCCAAGTGTCTAACACACAAAGTGAGCCAGAGGCCTCAGAAGGTCCTCATTTGAGGAACAGGAGTTGACTATGGGAGATCAAAGTAAAAGGAGAAATGCAACAGGAGAAAGAGACGAAGAGAGAGGCGAGGGGGCCGTCGGGTTCCCTGCCATGCTGAATGTCAGGGTGAAATAGGGAGCTCAGGCACCATATTTGCACAGTACCACAAAAGAGGAGAGTATGAGCAGTCTTCTGAAGGAAGCGGGCGCTGGGTGGGTGGGCAGCTTCTGTGCTTGTGTCTGGGAGGCAGAACACAGCCAAAGAGGTGAAGAACATTGGCTTGGCGGGGCCGTTGGACAGGCAGGCTTTCAACATCACCACAAGGCTGCTGGGTGACCTTGGTTCACCTCTGCTCTCTGAGCCTCTGTTTCCTCACCTGTAAAATGGGGATGATTCCATTACCTGCCTCTGAGGGTTGTGAGGATTAAATGAGAGTGCACATAGGCACTGCTTGATTTGGAAGAAGAACCCACTAAGAGGTTGCCATCATTATCATCATTCATAATATTACTACCATCAATATTTACAGACATAGACAGCTGTGTGTTGGGGGGGACTACAGACACACGGTATGGCAGAGACTTAACTTTTGATGCTGAGGGCCCTCACTTACAAAGGTGTTTTGAAGATATGGGGGACTGGAGGAGAATAGGACTGGGGAGAAGCCGTTAAGGCTTCGTGCTCTCTCTCTCTCTCTCTCTCTTTCTCTCTCTCTCTCTCTCTCTTTCTCTCTCTCTCTCTCTCTCTTTCTCTCTCTCTCTCTCTCTCTCTCTCTCACACACACACACACACACTCTTAAACTACTTCACACAAGTTCTAATTGCTCATTGCAGAGAAGTCAGGAGGTGGAGCTTCATGTATTAATAACATATTTCTGGATGTCACCAGCCAGTGCTCTAAACCTATCAGACTATAGCAGGACCCAGTGCCTTCTGCACTGACACTCTGACACCCTCCGAACCCCACACAGTCCCCTCATTCCTAAAGCCTTCTAGCCAGCTCTGAGCTCTCGAAGTAAGAGATTCTACGACACCAAAGAGTAAAGAAAGAAAGGCTGGGCGCGGTGGGGCACACCTATAATGCTAGCACTTTGGGAGGCCAAGGAGGGCGGATTGCCTGAGCTCAGGAGTTCAAGACCAGCCAGGGCAACATGGTGAAATGCCGTCTCTACCGAAATACAAAAAAATTAGCCAGGTGTGGCAGTGTGCACCTGTAGTCCCAGCTACTCGGGAGGCTGAGGCAGGAGAATCGGTTCAACCCAGGAGGTGGAGGTTGCGCTGAGCCAAGATCGCGACATTGTCTAGAGGACAGAACAAGACTCTGTCTCAAAAAACAAAAATAAAAAAAGAAAGAAAGAAAGCAAAGACCTGGCTCCACTGGGGGGAGAGGCACAGGGCTGGATCGGGAAGAGATGCAGGAAAGTTCCCAGGATCACTGCTGAGCCAGCCAAGGGGCAGCCCCAAAGGGAGCCCTAAAAATAAGGTGCTCCTGGCCTCCATCCTTCCTGACCGCCTTTTGTCCCAACTTTCTTTCTTTCATTTATTTAATTATTTATTTATTTCAAGACAGAGTTTCTCTCTTGTTGCCCAGGCTGAAGTGCAATGGCATGATCTTGGCTCACTGCAAACTCTGCCTCCTGGGTTTAAGCAATTCTCCTCCCTCCCGAGTGTTCAACCTCCTGAGTAGCTGGGATTACAGGCACCTGCCACCACACCCGGCTAATTTTTGCATTTTTAATAGAGACGGTTTCTCCAACTTGGTTAGACTGGTTTCGAACTCCCTACCTGAGGTGATTCATTCACCTCGGCCCCACAAAGTGCTGCGATTACAGGCGTGAGCCACTACGCCTGGCCCTTTCTTTCTTTCCTTTTCTGTTTTTTTTGAGACAAAGTTTTGCCCAGGCCAGAGTAAAGTGACGCGATCTCGGCTCATTGCAACCTCTGCCCCTCAAATTCAGCCTCCCAAGTAGCTGGGATTATAGGCATCCTCCAGCATGCCCTGCTGATTTTTGTATTTTTAGTAAAGATGGGGTTTCGCTGTGTTGGCCAGGCTGGTCTCGAACTCCTGATCTCGGGTGATCCACCCACCTCGGCCTCCCAAAGTGCTAGGATTACAGGTGTGAGCCATCATGCCCAGCCTCTGTCCCAACTTCCACTGGGTCTCTGTGACATCACATCAGACTTGCCTCCTAACTGCCGAGCTATGAGGGTTCATGAAAGTTTCTAACTCTGTGTTTAACTTTTTCTTAGGAAAAAAAAAAAAGAGCAAATTCTTGTTTCCTTTTCCTAAAGTTAGCCAACTTTTTACTTTTCCCTCGTCACCTGTCCAGATCTGGCCCTGAATTCTGCATTTCCACATGCTGGTCATTGTAAGGCTCATGCTAAAATCAACAGCCAGAGTTGACTACATGCTTACATGTGCTAGGCCGTGTGCTATGCATTTCATAGGCATTATCTTTATTTTCTCATTTACAAATGTTGAAAGCAAAGCTCAGAGAGGTTAAGTTACTTGCGCAAAGTCACACACAGAAGAAATTAAACAGAACTCAAAGCTGTCTGACTCCAGCATTCATGCTTGGGACACTACCTTCTACATGTTCATTAGAGGCAACTGGGGACATGTGGGAGTAGGTGGGTGTGCGCTTAATAAAGCCTGTGATTAAGTAGTTAAAATGAGGACGTGTTCTGGTAAAGCCAAACTTATACACAAGGTTGACCACACGGCAGCCTCTAGGAACCGGACAAATCCAGGCTAGAACCGACCCCTGTGAAGGTGGAAGGCGGTTGGCGGGTTTAACTCTGAGTTGAGCTTGATGCAGCAGGAGCAGGATAAAGTCTCGAGTCTGGAAATAAACAAATTCTCAGCTACATAAAGTCTATGTCATTGAATAAAGGTCAGTAGTTTGAATAAAACCCAAGATGTGGATAAAACTTTGAGAATAATCAGAATAATCCAGTCAGTGGGTCTGGGCAAAGCACCTGAAGTGAGAATTAGTGCAGGTCCACAGTAAGTCTGGGGTCCACATGAAGCCCAGAAGACACCAGTGAGAGTAAATGAAACCTGAACACTAATGACGTCCGGGGCGCGGGCGCTGGGTGAAGTCTGGGCTGAATGCTGAAGAGCATTCCTAGAGGACCATGATCGCCACCAACCAGGAGCCTCCTCTGTCCCTCCTTCCTTTCCTGTGGTTGGCACTGCCTTAGGCTAAATCCTCTTCTCTCCTAAAGGCAGGAACAAACACTCAATTCCTTTGACATCTTCCGCAGAAGGTAACAGGAGAACCCAGTCCATACACTTGAGGCCACCCAGCCTTCCACTTTCTCCCAAGATTCCAGCCAGTCCCAAAGAAGTTTTTCTTTGTCTTCTTCTGGGCATGACTAGAAGGATCCCCTGCCTCAGTTTTCCTGACTTTCAGCCTTTATATGGAAAGACGAAGTTAACCCCAGTTCTCCCAGCCCTATGAGCTCAGTTTCCTCCTGGGTTTGACTCAAACCTCTAACAATGTAGCCTTCTTGAGGGAGAGCCTCCCTTTGCCTACCATCTGAAGGTGATCAGACAGGGCTCTCCCTAGGTATCTCAGGACAGAAAAGCAGCTCTCCTGGTCAGACTGGCTTAATACACTCCCTGAGTGGCTTCAGTCTTCTGGGCCCCACTGGAAGTCAGACCCTGGGCTCTGGGCCCTGGCTCTGCCCCACAGGTCGGAATCTCACTCTCTGTCCTGTTTTCCATCTCTACCACCAGGGAGTCCCAGAAGACAAGCTGTTTCACAGACTACCAGGGCCCAGGGAGATCCCAGGATCTAAGTGATTTCTGCTAACAGTTTTCTGTATTGGTTTTTACTGCCTGCAATTTCATTCGAAGAAAGATCTCCATTGCATTAAAGAGTTTCTGAATCATTGCACCATATGGTCACTCAAGTCCCTTCCAGCTGTGGCCTCCTATCATTCCATGACAACTCCCTTCAATCAGTCATTCCTGGCACCAGGTGTGGGGGCCCTGCTGGAGCAGGCCGACTAGTATTGATTTCCTTCTGGCCCCCAGCCAGGAGCTGGCACAGCCTCTGCTCCAAGGCACTCCAGAGACCAGCCCCAAGGGAGGCTCCAGTTAGCTCTCTGGCTGATGGACAACAGCTGGCCAGATGCTGGCAGCAATTTCACGAACCTAAAAGCTCATTCTCTCCCCTTCTCCATCCAGTCGGATCCAGGTCCTGTCATCGGGCCATGAAGCCTTACCCAGCTTCCTTATGGCCTATGGAGCCTCAGGAAGGTTAAAGAAGACAGACCTAGCCAGAGGCTAGGATGGCCAGAAACAGCCACTGTGCCCCTTGGAGGGAGAGGTGAGCCTGTGCCAGCAGGCAGCCTTGGGCAGCGGGCACAGCTTCAGGAAACCCTGCCCTATGACCAACTTCACTCTGCGTCATTCAGCCAATTTCAGGCTAGAAGCATGGCTGAGGACAGGAACCTGCCAGTGGTCTCTTTCTTGTGTGAAAGCCAGACCAACACTGAGAATCCCATTCACCAAGCAGGTGAGCAGGCCTTAGTCACACTTGCATTTAGAATCTGAATCCTGGTTCTCCGACTTACTAGTCAGAAGACCATGAAAAGTGGTTTTACCTCTTTGAGCTTCGGTTCCCACATCTGTGAAATGGGGGTAATAATACCTGTTTAGTTGGGTTGCTTGAGGAGCTAATGAACTATTGCCACAGCAAAACCTAATGCCTGCATATAGTATTGGTTTTTTATTATTACAATTGTTTGATGAGGTTTGTGCATTTTTTGCCCGTTTGGACCTCTATGACAAACTCCCACAGACTGGGTAGCTTATTTCTGGGAAGTTCAAGATGAAGGCACTGGGAGACTGGGTGTGTGGCGAGAGCTCACTCTCTGCTTCACAGAAGGCATCTTTTTGCTGCATCCTCAAGTGCAGGGATGAAGGGGCAAACAAGCTCCCTGGGCTTCTTTTATAAGAGGCCTAATCTCATTCATGAAGGTGGAACCTCTTAACACCAGCATAGTGGGGAGTGGGTTTCAGCACATGAATTTTGGGGGTTACTAACAGACCCCAGCAGTGTGCATCTGATGCTGTTAAAACTGCAAAATCTATCCCTAAGTGCATTCTCGAGAAGAATCTATAATTCAAACATTTATTACAGAGTTCATATGGCCTCCCCTCCAGGTCCATCTCCAACGCCACCTCTTCTACTTCCAAGCTGAATGACCTTCATCAAGTCTCTAAAACAAAAGAGCTCGACTAAGTCAGCAGCTCTCAAACACTAGGATGTGTCAACTGTAAAACACGGATTTCTGGAGATAGAGCCATTGGCAAATGATTAGGTCGTGAGGGTGGAACCCTCCTAAAGGAGGCCTAAGGGAACTCATTCACACCATCTACCACATGAAAACAGCAAGATGTGCCATCTATGAGCCAGAAAGTGGATGCTCACCAGAAACCAAATCTCCCAGCACTTTGATCTTGGATTTCCCAGCCTCCAGAACTGTGAGAAATAAACTTTTGTTGCATGTAAGCTACCCAGTTTATGGTATTTTGTTATAGTAGCCCAGACAGACTAAGTTTAGCCTTTTGCAAGCTGGAGACCTAGAATGGGTGGTGGTATATTTCCAAGGCCTAGCGAGAAAGTCCATGGTGTAGATTCCAGACTGGGTCTTCAGGCCTGAGAACCAGGAGCCCTACAAGTGGAAGAAGGTTAATGTCCTGATTCATAGGCAGGGAATATATTCAGCTTTTCCCTGCCTTGTCATCCTATTCAGGCCCACTACCAATTGAATGACGCCTATTCACATAAAGGAGGGCCATCTGCTTCACTCAGTCCACCAATCCCAATGCTAACACTTCTGGAAATACCCTCGAGACACACCCAGGAATAATGTACAATAAAATATCTGGGCATCCCATTGCCAAGTCGAGTTGTCAGGTAAGATTAACCACCACAGTGACCTCGAAAAAAATAACTTATCCTCTCACCAGTTTTTTCATTCATAAAAGGGGATAGTCACAGTACCCTGTTATGTAATTTGAGGTGGAGACTGGGGTTCACATCGTCAGTCCCTCACAACAGAGCATCCTTGGTTTGGCCAGCCACAGGATGTGGATCATCACTATCCAAAGCCAGTTACATTCCTCTTTCATCAGAAACTGTTGCAGGGGAGGGGGTATGGTGTTATGATATAAATTGGTTTTCATCCAGTTTTTGGCTTTTAACTCCCATCACCCTAGATATAGTTTTTTGTTATAATGTTGAATGTGTTCAGTCTCAGAAAATAGAATCCCCTGTCCTCCTTTCACCTTCCCCAAGGCAAAACTGGCATCTTCCTGCACCTTTCTGACTGTAGGTCTTAAGACCTTCCCCAGGGAGGTCCCCACTCCATACCAGGGAGTAAGGAATACTGACGTCATGAAGCTTCCATAAAACCCAAGAGGACTGGGTTCCTGGAGCTTCTGAATCACAGGGAGTTTCCAGAAGAATGGTGCACCCAGGGAGGGCAAGGAAGCTCCATACCCTTTCCCCATAGCTTGCCCTATGCATCTTCCTCTGTATTCTTTGCAATATCCCTTATAATAAACCATTATACATGTTTCCCTGAGTTCTGTGAGCCACTCCAGCAAATTAGTGGTACACGAATGATATGGTTTGGCTGTGTCCCCACCCAAATCTCATCTTGAATGGTAATCCAAATAATCTCCACCTGTCCTGGGAGGAACCTGGTGGGAGGTAATTGAATCATGGGGATGGTTCCCCCCATGCTGTTCTTATGATAGTGAGTTCTCAGGAGATCTGATGGTTTCATAAGTATCTGGCATTTCCCCCATTGGCACTCATTCTCTCTCCTGCTGCCTTGTGGAGAGGTGCCTTCCACTATTAAGTTTCCTGAGGCCTCCCCATCCATGTGGAACTATGAGTCAATTAAAACTCTTTTCTTTATAAATTACCCAGTCTTGGGTATTTCCTTGTAGCAATATGAGAACAGACTAATACACGTAAATTGGTTCCAAGGTAATGGGGCATTGCCATAAAGATACCCAAAAATGTGAAAGTGACTTTGGAACTGTGTAACAGGCAGAGGTTTGAACAGTTAGGGCTCAGAAGAAGGCAGAATGATGTGGGAAAGTTTGGAACTTCCTAGAGACTTGTCGAACGGTTTTGACCAAAATACTCTTAGTGATATAAACAGTGAGGCTGAGGTGGTCTCAGATGGAGACGAGGAACTTCTTAGGAAATGCTACAGACGGGTACAAAATGGAAAATGTTCATTCTTCTCTGTTACTCCTTTTTGCCAAAGTTCACCACTGTTTACAATTTTCTATATATCTTAGGAAAAAAATTATACATGTACCAAGAATTTAAAACAAACACACAGTATATATAACAGTTTTATTGAGATGTAATTTGTATATACAGTTCACTGATTTAAGATATACAATTAAAAATATATTTAAAAATATATTCACAGAGTTCTGCAACCTATGTCACAAACAATTTTAGAACATTTTCATCACCCTAAAAAGAAACTCCATAAGCAGTCACTCTTCACTTCCCCCTCACCCTTCCTCAGTCCCTGGAAACCACTAATCTACTTTTTGTCTCTGTGAATTTTCCTGTGGTTGGTATCCTATGACATGTAGCCTTGGTGTCTGGTTTATTTCACTTAGCACGTTTTTGAAGTTCATCCACGTAGGTATCAGTATTTCATTCTTTTTTAGCTCCAAATAATATTCCACAGTATAGATATACCACATTTTATGTATCCATTCATCGGTTGATGAACGTTTGAGTTGTTTCCACTTTGGACGATTATGAATAATCTTATTATAAACATTCAAACATAGCTTTGAAAAAAAAATTACAGAAAGGGATTCATCCTATCCCTCACAGTTCATTTTTCACTGAAATATCCATTTCAGAGATGCTTACACATTAGCACATACAATTTACAGGGTAGAAAAATAAAGGCATGGTGAATTTTATAGGTGCAATGAGCAGAAGAAATTTGTTTGTGTGGGGAGAAGCCACCATTTATTTTCAACTAGGCAAATGTACAGCAAAAGGGAAAGTTAAGAGGAGATGACTTGCAAACAACCAGGAAAGGTATGATAAGGTTAAGCGCTGTTATCACTGCCTTTGGCAAATGCAGTAGCATCTCTGGACATTCTTGGCCTCATTTCTTCAAAAAAGAAAAAAAAAAGCGCCAACAAGGCCTATCCGCACTGGGGAATCTGCTCAGCACCCATGCCACAGCCAGACATGCCCACCCACCATCAGAGCAAGCAGTCCTCCCCACCCCCAACTCACATCTCTCTCTCTTCTCAGCCCAGCCCTGCTTCCCTCCTCCTAGTCTCAACAGATGGAAGGTCAGCCCCTCATGTGCCTAAATCTTGAATATCTCCCATTTTCATAATGAATGAGTCCTAGTAGGTACCCTGGAGCGGTTGCAATTTTACCACAGGTGCAGCTTGGGTTGCTGAGAACTGTGAAAGGAGGGGAGATTTTAAGAGAAAGTAAGAGTGATGTTCCTTATTTTTTCCTTTGTGACTGTTATTAAGGTAACCGGAACCTTAGCCTAGTATCTTGAACTGTCCGCCCACCCTCAGGCAAACCCAGTGCACGATAATGCAGGATCTTTTCTTTCCACACTGTAACACCCTGTCATTGTTTTTTCCCCTAATTCAAAATTGGTTGCTATATTTGTAATTATTCATTACTGAAATATTCCACCTGGCGACGAAATCAGATTGGCAGCAAAATGAGGCTGATTATACAAAAACCCATCTGTCCTCATTAATCTGGGTAATGATGTGCAGAAGCCCAGCCGGGTACCCTAGAAGTCAGAGCTAAGGGCCTCTGTGCAAGCGATACAGGCAGTGACATGGCTGTGCAGTGTTTCCCTCTTTGATCTACAGGAACCACATCAGAGGTGATGACAGCCCGAGGTCTAAACACAGCCGTGGAGACAAATCATTAACTGGTGTCAGAGAGGAAGGGACAAGTTTTCCACAATATTCAAGTTCTGACCTATCTCCAAATGCACTGGGGACTTAGTTAATTACTCCTCTTCCCCTGCTCCGCCACTGCCACCCATGATCCTATCCTAGACTTGCAAAAATAACCTTTTAAAAAAATGTGGCTTTATAACATCGTGGATATTTGGAAGTAAGAAATACAAATTCACAGACTGAAAACTTTATCATCCTCCTCACTGACCAGCTCAGATCCAGAATCGAAATCTGACATTGTCCCAGGAACTGACACTGAGTAATTTGGGATTTGGCTGACACACACACCTGCCATATGCTCATTTGCTGAGAGACCCCTCTTCTCAATACAAAGATGTTGCCCACACGTCTCACCTACACCACTTGATCTGATGCCCTGCCCAGTACTAACACACACTTGGTATAATGAGGTGGAAACCCAAGTGATTTCAGAGGGAGCAGCTATTTGTCTGAAATAAGGATTCATCCTATTCTATAACTACCAAGACACCTGCTGGACCTTTCACTTGAATGTCCCATGGGGCCATCAACTCTACCTGCCTAAAACTGAATTCATTCATTCTTTTTTTTTTTTTTTTTTACTTTTTTTCTTTTAACTTTTTTTTTTTTTTTGAGACAGTCTTGCTCTGTCACCCAGGCTGGAGTGCAGTGGCATGATCTTGGCTCACTGCAACTTCCACCTCCCAATTTCAAGCAATTCTCCTGCCTCAGCCTCCCATGCAGCTGGGACTACAAGCATGTGCCACTGCACCTGACCAATTTTTTTTTAGAGGCGGGATTTCACCATGTTAGCCAGGATGGTCTCAGCCTCCTGACCTCATGATCTGCCCACCTCAGCCTCCTAACATTGTTTCTTCTTATAAATAAAGTTCTCCTTCCCGTTGGAACCCCTGTATCCACTGGATCAGCTTCCAAGCACTGGCAGTCATTCAGCTGCTTCTGTTTCTGCATCAGTGGCTACCAAGTTCAGCCATTCATTACTGCCCATCAGTCTAGTGCAGTTGCTTCTTAATAGGTGTCCAGTTACCAATCTCCCCAACCTCCAATGAATAAAAAAAGAAATAAGATATTAGTATTGGGAAGGAAGAGACAAAGCAGTGGTTGTTTTCATATTATATAACTGCTTGGCCTAAGTCCAAGACAAGGCCACAGAGAAGCTACTGAATGTTTGTTTTTTCCAAAACTCATGTTGAAGTGTAATCGCCAATCTAACAGTTTTGGGAGGTAGGGCCTTTAAGACATGATCAGGCCATGAGAGCTCCACTCTTGTGAGTGGGTTTAATGTCTTAATGAAAGAACTTTCCGGAGTGGCCTCTGTGTTTTTGCCCTTCTGCCTTTTGCCATGGATGATGCAGCAAAAAGGCCTCACATGATGCTGGCACCTTGATGGTGGACTTCCCAGTCTCCAGAACTGTGAGCCAACACTTCTGTGTATGTATTTCCCAGTCTCTAGTATTCTGTTGGAGCATCATGAAACAGATAAAGACAGCTATTAAACTAGTAAGCGAGTTCAGAAATACATCAGACGCATGACAGTCAAAAAAAATGTGTCTGTCCAATGTGCAAGCAATAATTAAATAGAAAATATAACATAAAAGATTGTTTCCACGAAAGCAATAGAAATGTAAATACATCTAGAAATAACATTAAACTAGAAGAATGCAAGACACATGAAAACTACAAATCTTTACTGAAGAAACAAATGAATATTGCATGTTCTTGGATAGAAAGAATTCATCATAAAGATGACAATTTATCTCCAAAATTAATCCATAAATTCAATTCAATCCCAATGAAAACCACCACAGAACTTATCATAGAATTTGACAGCTGTTTGAAAATTCTGAATCTATAGAAATCTAAAATCGTAGTGAAGAAAAAATGTACACTGGTAATGAAGAACATTTTGAAAATAAGAACAACTTGGCAGAAGTAACACTATTAGAATTCAAAACATATTGCAAAATTATAGTAATGTGTGTCTTTTTTTTGTCAGAAGGAAAAAGAAAACAAAGAGATCAGTGGAGAAAATTATCACTCCAGAAATGCAGCTATATAGGAATTTACTTTACAATATTTCATGGAGAAAGAGGGGTGTGATGGTTAATATTGAGTGTCAACTTGATTGAAGAATTCAAAGTATTGTTCCTGGGTGTGTCCATGAGGGTGTTACCAAAGGAGATTAACATTTGAGCCAGTGGACTGGGAGAGGCAGATCCACCCTCAGTCTGGGTGAGCACCGTCTAATCAGCTGCCAGCACTGCTGTAATAAAGCAGGCAGAAGAACATGGAAGGACTGGACTGGCTGAGTCTTCCAGCCTCCTCTGTCTCCCATGCTGGATGCTTCCTGCCCTCAAACACTGGACTCCACATTCTTCAGCTTTGGGGCTCAGAATGGCTTCTTTGCTCCTCAGCTTGCAGACAGCCTATCGTGGGACCTCACCCTGTGATTATGAGTCGATACTCATTATAAACTCCCCTTATATATACACATCTATCCTATTGGTTCTGTCCCTCTAGAGGACTCTGACTAATACAGGGGGTTAGAGATGGGGGACAAAATAGTCAGTAAATGCCATTTGGAAAAAAATAAGGATTCTACTTTACCTCACACCATACATAAAACTGAAGATAAGAGTAAGAAGTCAAATATAAAAACCAAAAGTATAAGAGAAGATTTAAGGGAATATTTGTACAGTCTTGGAATGAGGAAGGCCTTCTTGAGAAACAAAAAACATCCAGAATCCATAAAGTATTAGACTAATTTAGCTATATTAAAAGTGAAAACTTGTTATAAAAAAAGACACCGCTAATAAAGTACAAAGATATTTTACAAATGGAGAGGGGGGAAATGCGACAAAAGGAATTGGGGTGGATGGTATGAAATAAGAGATAGGGTAAACCATGGAGGACTGCAAAGGCCATGCTCTGGAGTTTCATCCTTTTTTGTTTTTTGAGACAGAATCTCGCTCTGTGACCAGGCTGGAGTGCAGTAGCGATCTAGGCTCACTGCAACCTACACCTCCCAGGTTCACGCGATTCTCCTGCCTCAGCCTCCCAAGTAGCTGTGACTACAGGTGCACACCACCACACCCGGTCAATTTTGTATTTTTAGTAGAGACAGGGTTTCACCACGTTGGCCAGGATGGTCTCAATCTCTTGAACTTGTGATTCGCCTGCCTCAGCTTCCCAAAGTGCTTGGATTACAAGTGTGAGCCACCGCGCCCGGGCTGGGGTTTCATCTTGACTCCAAGATAACAGAACAACCTTCAACAAAGGGTTATATACAAGATAATGATGACGTGCTTGAGGTTTGCATTTTAGAAAGACAATTATGGCTACAGGGTGGAGGAGGCCTGGAGTCCAGCTGGGTAGAATATGCAGACAAATCACAAGGCCTTATAGTATGGTGGTCCAGGTAAGAGACGATGACCAGGAATATGATGGAAGGAGAAGTGGGTACATCCAGTCCACACAGGAGAGATGAGTGAGGGAGAAAAGTCGGCAGCTGATGGTCATAAAATGGCCTGGGGCCAGGAATGAGGCAGAGGAAAGTGTCAGGAATTACCTCAAGGTTTTTGGCTTGTGTAACTGGATGGTGGTAGATCCACGAAGTGGGACAGGAAACAGTGGAAGAAGCAAATGCCTGGGGGAAAGAAAAAGTCAAAGATTCCGTTTTAGACGTGTTGGGTTAGGATGGGTTTGAGACCTTATTCAATGTGTCTAACTTCCATGGGTTCTGGTTAACAGGATAACAGGCAAACCAGGTAACAATATAAAGATGTCAAAGGGTTGGGGTCCGGGAGAAAAATTAACAGATATTGTCTCTTGGCTCCAAGGAGCTTTTCCTCCCAAGAGGAAAAGAGATGCCCACACTGTGAGTGGTAAACAGCCACCTGTGAAGCCACACAGGCCCTGCTGTCCCCTCATGTGGGGACACTTCATTTGACTCCAACTGAATCTGTGAAAAGTCTTGGGACTGATTGAGTCTGTGGATCACAACCAGGCCACTAATGTCCCAAGCTGGCATTATCACAGTAATCACGACAGTGAGATTACCAAGAAACTTCATGTTCTTCCACTTGTTCATCACTTCTAAATTGTCTCTAATGAACTGGTATTATTTTATTGGAAGACTAAAATCAGTAGAGATGAATATTTTTTAAATATGTCTTAAAAAGAAAGAAAAATTGAAACATCGAAGATCACAGATGATTATTTTTCTTTTCCTTTAGCTTATAATAATGCATAACATTTTAAAGACTAATCACATTTGGGAGGAAACACAAGAGTGGAGGAGGCCCTGCCCAGCCATCCACGTCCAGGACGTGTTATGACTCCATGAAGGAGGAAACGGAAGTGGGAGGAAGAGCCCCACAAGGAACGTGGGAGAGAAACTGCACTAACAACCACTTTCTAAACCAGTGGCAAACTACAGGTGACTTCTTAGCTCAGAGTAAGTGACAGTACTTTTGTGTGTGTGTGACAGAGTCTCGCTCTGCCACCCAGGCTGGAGTGCAGTGGTGCCAACTCAACTCACTGCAGCCTCCGCCTCCCGGGTTCAAGCGATTCTCGTGCCTCAGGCTTCCAAGTAGCTGGGATTATAGGTCTGCATCACCACACTTGGCTAAGTTTTTGTACTTTTAGTAGAGATGGGGTTTCAGTGTGTTGGCCAAGCTGGTCTCGATCTCCTGACCTCAGGTGATCCACCTACCCTGGCCTCCCAAAGTGCTGAGATTGCAGGTTTCAGCCACGGCACCTGGCCAAGTGTATTTTCTTAACAAAAATATATTCAGGAAATTTCAAAGATGCCCTTTTTCTGTTCATCAGGATTACCCAATACAGTTTCCAATTTGGAGTCTTTAATATTAAAACTTATCAGAGAAACTGAAATTAAATAAACTTCTTCCTTTCCACTGCCAGTTCTCTCTTATTTTCTTCTTTTTTTTCTCACTTTGTTACCCAGGCTGGAGTGCAGCTACACAATGTCGGCTCACTGCAGCCTCCACCACCCGGGTTCAAGTGATTCTCCTGCCTCAGATTCCCAAGTAGCTGGGATTACAGGCATGCATCACCACAGCCCGCTAATTTTTTGCATTTTTAGTAGAGACAGGGTTTCACCACATTGACCAGTGTGGTTTTGAACTCCTGACTTCAAGTGATCCGCCTGTCTCAGCCTCCCGAAGTGCTAGGATTACAGGCATGGGCCACCGTGTCCAGCCTCTTTCTTCTGTTTATCTTACCTATACCTGGCAATGTGGATACTCAAAAAAGATTTCTTTTTGGTTGACTCCCTGATTCTCTGGCCCTGTAGGATTTGGGCGGGAATATCTTGACACTTCAAGGTGCAGCCTGGGTTCATCTGCCTGGTGAAGGCTGCCCCAGGCCCAGCTCTGCTAAGCTCCAAATCCTGTCTGGAGGAGGGTTTGTGCCTTTCTGGACCTTCCCTGTCGCTGACAAATTCCTCTCAGTGCCACTCTGAGCTACATTTTAGAGTGTGAACAAGCAGATTATCTGACACCTGCTTCCTGCCTGTGGGTCTGTTGCCTCATTTCCATCTCCTTCCGCCCAAAAGTAGATGACATCACCAGGAAGATGTTCATCCCAAGAAAAGCCATCCACCCAGCAACACAACATTGCCCCACCTCTCAAGCTACCATTCTTGGAATCAGCATCTAATTTACACAAAAGGAGGCGGGCAGGGAAGACTGCCGAGGGGAAGGAACCACGTAAGTGATTCGGTGTACCACCCGTCCCCAAAAGGGAAATTGGGACCTCTATTACACTGAAGTTACTCCCAGCACCACAGAGAGCCCAAGTCATGTTCAAAGCTGGAGTTAGAGACCTTAATGTTCACAACAGCATGAATACAAACCTGGAGCTGCCTTAGCATCTCTGCTTTAATTAGAAATTGCCAGGAAGCAGCTAATTGTAACACCATTAGAAACATCCCTTCTCTGACCATGCATGTACATATAGGTACATTTGTGAATACATTTGTGGCTACAGCTATAGATATAAACATAGATCAAAACAAGCTAAAGAAACTAAGGAAGCTAAGCTCTTTCGCTTTTTTCCCCTCTAATCAAGATGCATTTTTTGGAGTCTGCGTTCAATTCCAATTAAGTGATGCTTTTATACCTTTTATAGAGGAACAACTATATTTAACACCACCATTCACTCTAAATAGTAATTGGATTTTACAAGGTATGAAGCTTTTAAAGCTACCTTGAGTCTCAAAACCTTCTCTGTTGCTAATGAGCCAAGTTGGCTGAGCTCAAAGTACAAATCCACTGGCAGAGGCTACCCAGGCACCAAAGAATCCCACTGCACCTCTGCTGGTGTCCAGAATCATGTATGAAAGTTTGGTTAATTTCCACAAGTAACAAATAAGTAATTCCTTTAAAAATATATATATATGTGATTTAGGGTAATTGGCACACTGGCTTTTTTAATAATTCAGAATTAGATTTTAAACATAATCACTAAAAAGAAAAAGGAAAAAACATGTTTTCAGAAATATGTAATAGCCTGTTAAAAAATGTATTAGCTTTTTTTTAAAGAAAAACAAAAAGATAACTTTTTTTTTTTTGGATACAGAGTCTTGCTCTGTCACCCGGCTGAAGCGCAATGGCGCAATCTCAACTCACTGCAACCTCTGCCTCCTGGGTTCAAGCAATTCTCCTGCCTCGGCCTTCCTATTAGCTGGAACTACAGACATGCACCACCATATCCAGCAAGTTTTTTGTATTTTTATTAGAAATGGGGTTTCACCATGTTGGCCACGATTGTCTTGAAATCCTGACCTTGTGATTCGTCCACCTCAGCCTCCCAAAGTGCTGCTAGGATTACAGGCATGAGCCACCACACCCAGCCAAAAAAAAGGACTTTTATAATATTCACTGAGATTAATCATAATGTCTTCCATCTCAGTCTGCTTTAATGGCCACAAATCAAAATTTCTCCAATGTCACAAAACAATTTTCTGTGCAAGATTTCCAATAAGCCAGAATGAAACATCAATTGTTTCAACGAGATGAGTTTTTTAAAAAAAATGACCCTTCAGACATTCTTTTCTGGAATGCATGAGCCTTTCCTTATCATCTAGCTTTCTACTAGCACCCACACCATTTCCCTCCACATGCTAATCAAGAGTTGATGGACAAAAGTGCATCAAAACAGATCTGCTGGATTCTGAGAAGACGATGATGTAATATGCACCAGAGATCAGCCACCTAGACAACAATTGCACTGGCAGAATTGTCTGATGTAACTATTTGGTAGCACTGGAGGCTATTGAAGGTTTGCAACTTCAGAGGAAGGCTTGGATGGTAAATTGCAGTTTCAGTCAATGACAGCTCTTAGCTCAATAGTGGCTACCCATCCCCCCTACCATCAGTTCCACGGTGCACATTTTCCTGAAGCATCTGGCATGCAGCTTTCAGAAGCCAGGATTGGCAATGAGAAGCCTGCCCTCCAAGAATTGGGGATACATGTTCTGATTGCTGATTGCTGCTTCTACTTATGGAGGTGCAAATATAAAGGTGGGCAGCCATTGTTGCAAGTCCCTCCCTATGTTGCAAGTCCTTCCTCATTGTTGTACTCCCTCCCCATTGTTGTACTCCTTCCCCGATGTTGCAAGCCCAACCTCATTGTTGCAAGAGCCTCCTCCTCTTGCTGAAGTGACTTCCAGAGGGATTGAAAAGGTTGGTGCTTTTTTCTTCCGTTTATTTTCATCTTTTCTCCTTTAAGGAGCTAGACGTTACAGACTAGGACATTCAAAATCAATTGCATAAACAGAAGAAATTAGAAAATTACTGCACATGCCCAAAATAAGGCACCAGCTCAGAAAAGACGTGAGAGGATGTTAGGTTTACACCTGAGGCTGATTCCTGGCACAGGGACAGCCTAAAACATTTGTAAACAAAACAAAAGTGAAAAACAGCAAACCCTTAGAGAGGCAGATGATCTGACTTCCAGAGTTACCACACTATTGCATTCAAATTTTCAACAGCAACAAAAATAACAAGGCATACAGAGAAACAGGAAAGTATGGTCTGCTCAAAGGACAAAAACAAATCAACAGCAGCTATGTCAAAGAAGAAACAGACAGCAGACCTACTAGACAAAGACATTTAAACAACTATCTTCAAGATGCTCAAAGAACTTAAAAAAATAAAAATAGAAAGTCCAAAAATGATGTACAAACAAAACGGAGCAATTAATAAAGAGAAAATCCAAAAAGAAACTCTAGAATATAAAGTACCATAACTGAAATTTTTAGAAAATTCACTAGAGGGAGTCAAAAACAGATCTGAGGAGGAAAAAGCAAAAATCAGTGAACTTGAAGATAGAACAACTGAAATTATTGAGTCTGAGAAGACGAAAGAAAATAAAATGAAGAAACGTGACCAGAGCCTGAAAGACATGTAGGATGTCATAAAGCAGACCAAAAAAAAAAAAATGCATCGTAGGAGTCCCAGGGGAAAAGAAAGAAAAAATGGGGCATAGAGTTTGTTTGAGGGAATAACAGCTGCAAACTTCCTAAATTTAATGAAAGACATGCACATAAATATCCAAGAATCTCAATGAACTCCAAATAAGATGAACTAAAAAAGACCGACACAAAGACACGTTATAATTAAACTGTCAAAAGACAAAGGGATGATTTATTCTCTCTGCTTTCTCTCTCTTGAAAGCCGAGAGAAGAAATTATCACATATGAGGGGTCCTCAATAAGATTAACATCAGATCTTCCATCAGAAACTAATTTAGAGACCAGAAAGCAGTGAGGTGGTATATTACAAGCGTGTGTGCACGCACACACACACACACACACAGCTGAGGGAGTTTATTACCACTAGATCTGCCCTGCAAGAAATGTTCAATAAAGTGCTACAGGTTGCAAAATACAAAATACAGGTTGTAAATACATGGGCAGTTAGAAAAGCTAGTATTTTATAACAACAGTTTATAGCTCTACTTTTTTATTTTAACATGATTTAAGAGACTAAAACATTTTTTAGAAAACAACTATTAGTCTAAAAGCTAGTATTATTGTAACTTTGGTTTGTAACTCCATATTTGTTTTCTACATAATTTGAGAAATTAATAAATAAAAACAATTGTTAACTTATAATTTTGGACATATAATGATGTAATTATGTGTATTAATAAATGGAAAAGATGGGGTTGGAACTACAAAGGAGCAGATTTTTTGTCTGTTATTGAAGTTGGTATAAATTCAAGTTAGACTTTTAATTTTAGGATAATAAATGTAATCCATGCTAACTACAAAGAACATAATTACAGAATATACACAAAAGGAAATTATAAGAAAATTAAAACGTTTTACTACAAAAAGTCAACTAAGCACAAAAGAATACAGTAAAGCAGGAAATGAGAGACAGAAAAAGGTATCAGGTATGTAGAAAACAAATAGCAAAATGACAGAAGTCCCTCCAAATCAGTAATTACTTTATATGTACATGGATTAAACTCTCCAATCAAAAGACAAGAGACTGCCAAAATAGATTTTAAAAACATAATCTAATTATATACTATTTACAAAAGATCCTTTTTTTTATTGCATTTTAGGTTTTGGGGTACATGTGCAGAACATGCAAGACAGTTGCATAGGTACACACATGGCAGTGTGTTTTGCTTCCTTTCTCCCCTTCACCCACATTTGGCATTTCTCCCCAGGCTATCCCTCCCCAGCTCCCCCCACCCCGCTGGCCCTCCCCCTTTCCCCCCAATAGACCCCAGTATTTAGTACTCCCCTCCCTGTGTCCATGTGTTCTCATTTTTCATCACCCGCCTATGAGTGAGAATATGTGGTATTTCATTTTCTGTTCTTGTGTCAGTTTGCTGAGAATGATGTTCTCCAGATTCATCCATGTCCCTACAAAGGACACAAACTCATCATTTCTGATTGCTGCATAATATTCCATGGTGTATATGTGCCACATTTTCCCAATCCAGTCTATCATCAATGGGCATTTGGGTTGATTCCAGGTCTTTGCTATTGTAAACAGTGCTGCAATGAACATTCGTGTGCATGTGTCCTTATAGTAGAACGATTTATAGTCCTTTGGATATATACCCAATAATGGGATTGCTGGGTCAAATGGAATTTCTATTTCTAAGGCCTTGAGGAATCACCACACTGTCTTCCACAATGGTTGAACTAATTTACAGTCCCACCAACAGTGTAAAAGTGTTCCTTTTTCTCCACATCCTCTCCAGCATCTGTTGTCTCCAGATTTTTTAATGATCGCCATTCTAACTGGCGTGAGATGGTATCTCAATGTGGTTTTGATTTGCATCTCTCTGATGACCAGTGACGATGAGCGTTTTTTCATATGATTATTGGCCTCATATATGTCTTCTTTCGTAAAGTGTCTGTTCATATCCTTTGCCCACTTTTGAATGGGCTTGTTTGTTTTTTTCCTGTAAATCTGTTTGAGTTCTTTGTAAATTCTGGATATCAGCCCTTTGTCAGATGGGTAAACTGCAAAAATTTTTTCCCATTCTGTTGGTTGCCGATTCACTCTAGTGACTGTTTCTTTTGCCGTGCAGAAGCTGTGGAGTTTCATTAGGTCCCATTTGTCTATTTTGGCTTTTGTTGCCAATGCTTTTGGTGTTTTGTTCATGAAGTCCTTGCCTACTCCTATATCCTGGATGGTTTTGCCTAAATTTCCTTCTAGGGTTTTTATGGTGCCAGGTCTTATATTTAAGTCTTTAATCCATCTGGAGTTAATTTTAGTGTAAGGTGTCAGGAAGGGGTCCAGTTTCTGCTTTCTGCACCTGGCTAGCCAATTTTCCCAACACCATTTGTTAAACAGGGAATCCTTTCCCCATTGCTTGTTTTTGTCAGGTTTATCAAAGATTGTATGGTTGTAGATAAGTTGTGTTGCCTCCGATGCCTCTGTTTTGTTCCATTGGTCTATGTCTCTGTTTTGGTACCAGTACTATGCTGTTTTGATTACTGGAGCCTTGTAGCATAGTTTGAAATTCGGTAGTGTGATGCTCCCCACTGGGTTCTTTTTGCTTAGAATTGACTTGGCTATGCGGGCTCTCTTTTGGTTCCATATGAAGTTCATGGTGGTTTTTTCCAGTTCTGTGAAGAAAGTCAATGGTAGCTTGATGGGGATAGCGTTGATTCTGTAAATTACTTTGGGCAGTATAGCCATTTTCACGATATTAATTCTTCCTGACCATGAACATGGAATGTTTCTCCATCTGTTTCTGTCCTCTCTTATTTCGTTGAGCAGTGGTTTGTAGTTTTCCTTGAAGAGGTCCCTTACTTTCCTTGTGAGTTGTATTCCTAGGTATTTTATTCTTTTTGTAGCAATTGTGAATGGCAGTTCGTTCTTGATTTGGCTTTCTTTAAGTCTGTTATTGGTGTAGAGGAAGGCTTGTGATTTTTGCACATTGATTTTATATCCTGAGACTTTGCTGAAGTTGCTTATCAGTTTCAGGAGATTTTGGACTGAGGCGATGGGGTCTTCTAGGTATACTATCATGTCGTCTGCAAATAGAGACAATATGGCTTCCACCTTTCCTATTTAAATACCCTTTATTTCTTTTTCTTGCCTGATTGCTCTGGCTAGAACTTCCAGTACTATATTGAATAGGAGTGGTGAAAGAGGGCATCCTTGTCTAGTGCCGGATTTCAAAGGGAATGCTTCCAGTTTTTGCCCATTCAGTATGATATTGGCTGTTGGTTTGTCATAAATAGCTTTTATTACTTTGAGATACGTTCCATCGATACCGAGTTTATTGAGGGTTTTTAGGATAAAGGGCTGTTGAATTTTGTCGAATGCCTTCTCTGTGTCAATTGAGATAATCATGTGGTTTTTGTTTTTGGTTCTGTTTATGTGGTGAATTACATTTATAGACTTGCGTGTGTTGAACCAGCCTTGCATCCCTGGGATGAATCCTACTTGATCATGATGGATAAGTGTTTTGATTTGCTGTTGCAATCAGCTTGCCAATATTTTATTGAAGATTTTTGCATCTATGTTCATCATGGATATTGGCCTGAAGTTTTCTTTTCTTGTTGGGTCTCTGCCGGGTTTTGGTATCAGGATGATATTGGTCTCTTAAAATGATTTAGGAAGGATTCCCTCTTTTTGGATTATTTGGAATAGTTTCAGAAGGAATGGTACCAGCTCCTCTTTGTGTGTCTGCTAGAATTCAGCTGTGAACCCATCTGGACGTGGGCTTTTTTTGTGTGGTAGGCTCTTAATTGCTGCCTCGACTTCTGACCTTGTTATTGGTCTATTCATAGTTTCAGCTTCCTCCTGGTTTAGGCTTAGGAGGACACAGGAGTCCAGGAATTTATCCATTTCTTCCAGGTTTACTAGTTTATGTGCATAGAGTTGTTTGTAATATTCTCTGATGATGGTTTGAATTTCTGTGGAATCTGTGGTGATTTCCTCTTTATCATTTTTTATTGCATCTATTTGGTTGTTCTCTCTTTTCTTTTTAATCAATCTGGCTAGTGGTCTGTCTATTTTGTTGATTTTTTCAAAAAAACAGCTCTTGGGTTTATTGATTTTTTGAAGGGTTTTTCGTGTCTCTATCTCCTTCAGTTCAGCTCTGATCTTAGTTATTTCTTGTCTTCTGCTGGGTTTTGAGTTCTTTTGATCTTGCTCCTCTAGCTCTTTCAATTTTGATGATAGGGTGTCAATTTTGGATCTCTCCATTCTCCTCATATGGGCACTTATTGCTATATATTTTCCTCTAGAGACTGCTTTAAATGTGTCCCAGAGATTCTGGCATGTTGTGTCTTCGTTCTCATTGGTTTCGAAGAACTTCTTTATTTCTGTCTTCATTTCATTGTTTATCCAGTCAACATTCAAGAGCCAGTTGTTCAGTTTCCATGAAGCTGTGTGGTTCTGGGTTGGTTTCTGAATTCTGAGTTGTAACTTGATTGCACTATGGTCTGAGAGACTGTTTGTTATGATTTCAGTTGTTTTGTATTTGCTGAGGAGTGCTTTACTTCCAATTATGTGGTCAATTTTAGAGTAGGTGTGATGTGGTGCTGAGAAGAATGTATATTCTGTGGATTTGGGGTGGAGAGTTCTGTAAATGTCTATCAGGTTTGCTTGCTCCAGGTCTGAGTTCAAGCCCTGGATATCCTTGTTGATTTTCTGTCTGGTTGATCTGTCTAATATTGACAGTGCAGTGTTAAAGTCTCCCACTATTATTGTGTGGGAGTCTAAGTCTCTTTGTAAGTCATTAAGAACTTGCCTTATGTATCTGGGTGCTCCTGTATTGGGTCCATAAATGTTTAGGATCATTAGCTCTTCTTGTTGTATCGATCCTTTTACCATTATGTAATGGCCTTCTTTGTCTCTTTTGATCTTTGTTGCTTTAAAGTCTATTTTATCAGAGATGAGAATTGCAACTCCTGCTTTTTTTTTGCTCTCCATTTGCTTGGTAAATCTTCCTCCATCCCTTTATTTTGAGCCTTTGTGTATCCTTGCATGTGAGATGGGTTTCCTGGATACAGCACACTGATGGGTTTTGGATTTTTATCCAATTTGCCAGTCTGTGTCTTTTGATTAGTGAATTTAGTCCATTTAAATTTAGGATTAATATTGTTATGTGTGAATTTGATACTGCCATTTTGATGGTAGCTGGCTGTTTTGCCCGTTTGTTGTTGTAGATTCTTCATTATGTTGATGCTCTTTAGCATTTAGTGTGATTTTGGAATGGCTGGTACTGGTTGTTCCTTTCTATGTGCAGTGCCTCTTTCTGGAGCTCTTGTAAAGCAGACCTAGTGGTGACAAAATCTCTGAGTACTTGCTTGTTTGCAAAGGATTTTATTTTTCCTTCACTTATGAAGCTCAGTTTGGCTGGATATGAAATTCTGTGTTGAACGTTCTTTTCTTTAAGGATGTTGAATATTGGCCCCCACTCTCTTCTGGCTTGTAGAGTTTCTGCCGAGAGATCTGCTGTGAGTCTGATGGGCTTCCCTTTGTGGGTGACCCGACCTTTCTCTCTGCTTGCCCTTAGTATTTTCTCCTTTATTTCAACCTTGTTGAGTCTGATGCTTATGTGCCTTGAAGTTGCTCTTCTTGCGGAATATCTTTGTGGTGTTCTCTGTATTTCCTGCAGTTGAGGGTTGGCCTGTCTTGCTAGGTGAAGGAAATTTTCCTGGATAATGTCCTGAAGAGTATTTTCCAGCTTGGATTCATTCTCTGCATCACATTCTGGTACACCTATCAAACGTAGGTTAGGTCTCTTCACATAGTCCCACATTTCTTGGAGACTTTGTTCATTCCTTTTTGCGGTTTTTCTCTGATCTTGGTTTCTCGTTTTATTCCATTGAGTTGATCGTCGACTTCTGATATTCTTTCTTCTGCTTGTTCAATTCGGCTGTTGAAACTTGTGCATCCTTCGTGAAAAAAGATCCATTTTAAATCAAAAACACAAATAGTTTGAAAATGAGAGGATGGAAAATGGTATTCCATGAAAATAATGACCAAAAGAGACCAGGAATGCATATACTAATGTCCGAAAAATAAACTTTAAATTTAAAAAAATTACAAGAGACAAAGAAGGACATTACACAGTAAAAAAAGTTTCAATACACCAGGACAACATAGCAACTATAAGCAGTTACACATCTAACAACAGACCATCAAGACATATGAAGCAAAAAGTAACAGGGTTGGTCAGGTGTGCTGGCTCATCCCTGTAATCCCAGCACTTTAGGGGGCCAAGGCAGGTGGATCACTTGAGGTCAGGAGTCTGAGACCAGCCTGAGCAACATGTTGAAATCCTGTCTCTACTAAAAATACAAAAATTAGCCAGACATGGTGGTGCATGCCTGTGGTCCCAGCTACTCAGGTGGCCAACACCGTGCATCTACAAAAAATACAAAAATTTGCCAAGTATAATGATACACACCTGTAGCCCTAGCTACTCAGGAAGCTGAGACTCTGTCTCTACAAAAAATACAAAAATTAGCCAGGCATGATGGTGCACACCTGTCCCAGCTACTAAGTTGTCTGAGACACGGGAATCACTTGAACCGGAAGGCAGAGGTTGCAGTGAGCCAAGATCATGCCACTGCACTCCAGTCTGGGTGACAGAGCAAGACTCTTTGTCTAAAAAACAAACAAATTTTTTTAAATTGACAGGATTAAAAGGAGGAATAGATAATTTTACAATAATAATTGGACGCTTCAACACCCATTCTCAAAAATGGGTAGAACAACCAGAGAGAAAATGGGAAAGGAGACAGAGGGCTTGGACAAAACAGTGAACCAACTGGATTTAACAGACATATACAGAAAACTCCACCCAACAGCAACAGTATATACATTCTTCTCAAGTACACATGGACATTCTCCAAGATAGATCGTATGTTAGGCCATGAACTGCGTCTCAATAAAGCTAAAAAGGTATGTATTATACAAAATATCTTATTTGATTACAAGATAAAGTGTGAAATCAATGACAAAAGGAAAACTGGAAAATTCATATATCTGTGGAAATTAGTCAACATACTCTTAAGCAATTGAAATCACAAGAGAAACTAGAAGCCAAAATATATATAGGCCAGCTGTGGTGGCTCAGGCCTGTAATCCTAGCACTTTGGGAGGCCAAGGCAGGAGTGTCACTTGAACCCAGGAGTTCAGGACCAGCCTGGGCAACATAGACAGACCCTGTCTCAAAAAAAAGTGTATATTTATAATTTCCATGTGATTCAGCAATTCCTCTTCTGGTGTGTACCCAAAAGAATTGAAAGTAGAGTCTTTCCTACACCCATTTTGATAGCATTATTTACAATAGAGAAAACATGGAAGAAACCCAACAAATGAACAGATAAGCAAAATATGGTATATACATAGAGTGGAAAACTTTTCAGTCTTAGGAAAAAAAATCTGACATGCTACAGTATGAATGAACTTTGAGAACATCGTGCTAAGTAAAATAAACCACTAACAAAAAGACAAATAAATATTATAGGATTCCACTTATATGAGGTACCCAGAATAGTCAAATTCATAGAGACAGAAAGTAGAATGGTGGTTGCCAGGGGCAGCGGGGAGCAGGGAATGGGGTACTGTTTTTGAATGAGTATACAGTTTTAAGTTTTGCAAAATGCAGAGTTTAAGATGGATAATGGTAATGCTTGCACAACAATGTGAATCTACTTAATAACACGGAATTGCAGGCTTTAAAATGGTGATGATGGTAATTTTTTATGTTGTATGTGCTTACCACAATTTTTAAAAATGTCACGGGCTGTAAGCATTGCAGCCAGAGGATATTTCTCTGACTCTACACAGGTCTATTCTCTGTGGAATAGACCTGTGGAAGAGTTGTTGGAAGAGTTGTCGAGCTGTGCTTTCTAGGTTTGATCCCAGCTCTGCAACTCACTAGCTGGGTGACCTCGGGTAATTTATTCAAACACTCAGTGCCCTGGGTTTTCCTGTTTATAAATGAAGATAATAATAGTCCCTACCTAATGGAGTAGTTGTAATAGAAAATGTTAAACAGTATGTATAGAGCTAATCAGAATTCCCAGCACATACTAGGTCCTCAATCATTACTATTACCATTGTTGCAGAAAAACAAGCATTTTAGACGAAAGCAGTCAGGCCCCAAAACTCATAATTCTACATTCTCCTTTTTTTCCCCACTGTTTTCATAGTCTTTTTTGATTCCTTCCAATATGGTATTCACCTTCTGGCTAAGGAAAACTTTCGTAATGGCAAGTCCGATCATGCTCGTCCTCTGTCTAAGATCATTCAAGTGCTGCTACTGTGATCTGGCCCCTGTCAGGTTCTTGAACCCCACCTATTGCTATTCTCCAAGGCTTCACCCACACTGCATTTGCACCGAACTGCCTTCGGTTCCCTGAGACTGCTCTTTTTTTATCTCACACCTCAGTGCTTTGTCCACACAGCTCCGCTCACGCCCCAGGAAAGTCCTTCCACGCTTGGCCGACCTGGCAAACACCACTCATCTTTTAAAGCACAGCTTTATGGTCACTTTCGCATGAAATGTTTTCTGGCTGCCTTGGCAATGGATCACAGCAGCTGTAATACTTGAGTGCATTACTTGTCTTGTTCTGGCAGGAGCTGATGCTTATTCCACTTCATGTGCCCGGTACCCAGCATGGGCCTGGCATATATTACATAAATAACATGGAATGAATGGACCTACTGTGCACCAACGAAGACAAGCAGGACTAAGACATGGTGTCTGCTCTCAAGGAACCTGATACTGAATTAAGGTTAGAGAGTAATCCCAGTCAATAGTTTGGAAGGCATGCGGTTAAATATCTTATGACGGTGCAAATAGAGTCTCACCTTCAAAATGATGGCATCATTTGGGGAGATTTTATAAACATTGAAACAGCAGCCAGTACCTATCAAGCACATTTATTACATATCAGGAACAAGCTAATTATGTTAAAGTCATTATGTCAATTAAATCTTTCTTTGAGACAGAGTCTCGCTCTGTCACCCAGGCTGGAGTGCGGTGGTGCGATCTTGGCTCACTGCAACCTCCACCGCCTGGGTTAAAGCAATTCTCCCTGCCTCAGCCTCCCAAGTAGCTGGAATAACAGGCACCTGCCACCACAGCCGACTAATTTTTGTATTTTTTTTGTAGAGACAGAGTTTCGCCATATTGGTCAGGTTGGTCTTAAACTCCTGACCTCAGGTGATCTGCCCACCTAGGCCTCCCAACGTGCAGGAATTAAGTCTTATTAATATGTTAAAACATCATTTGAGCAGATAGAAATCAGACACTGTCATTTCACATGACTGAGTTTACATCAGGCAGTCCTTGGTTACTACATCCATTTTCTTTTCATGTGTATATGTGTTGATTTGTGTTTATTAATGCTGTTATAGAAAGAATGCAAACAGAAAGAAGAGACTTATATACTCTTGGATTCTACAGAGGGGCAACGGTTTTGAAAGCCAAACTTAAAAAAAAATAAAATAAAACCAGAGGAAAGGTGACCTTAACTCCAGATACTTCTTGTTTACATATCAGAGGCAATGCTGGCCAACTTGGAGGAGATAGTTGTACCGTAAACTGTGGACAACGGGGGAACTCAGATATGAAGTCAGGGAAGTTTCTGCCATAAGGAAAGGGGAAATGCCATCCTTTGTGGCCCACTGGAATGCAGGGAAAAGAGAGATGCAGCAAGAGGCAAATCGAAGATGCCAGAGCACTCATCAGCTTCACTTAGGGTGAAACCTGGAGGTGGAGGGGCAAAACCTTCAGTTGGATATGGAAGAATTCAAGAGTACGGTGTCCAGGTTTGCTTCCCTGGACACAGCTTGAGGAAAGCTGCACATCTAGAGAAAGCCCCACATTCAGCCTGAAAACACATCTAAAGTGTCATAGAAATAAGAAGGCAGCTCTGAGCAAAAGAGGGAGCAGATCTTTGATTTTTCCCAACCATGAAGGGGATCTGAAAGTTCCATGTGTGCCAGAGTCTTATTAATATGTTAAATATCAATTGATATTTAACATATTAATGTTAAACGTAACATTAACATGCCTGTAATCCCAGCACTTTGGGAGGCTGAAGAGGGTGGATCATTTGAGGTCAGGAGTTTGAGACCAGTCTGAACAACATGGTGAAACCCTATCTCTACTAAAAGTACAAAAAAAAAAAATTTAGCACAGCATGGTGTGCATGCCTGTAGCTCTAGCTACTCAGGAGGCTGACGCTGGAAAATCACTTGAACCCAGGAGGCGGAGGTTGCAGTGAGCAACCCCAGAGGGATTGCAAGGGCATATAGGTATATAGCTGTAGAGGTGGGCCAAAGAGGCTGCAGAACATGGGCCTCAGGATCAACGGAAAATGACCCATGCCAGTTTTCAGCATTAGGTGTTCATGGAAGATCCCGAAGTACCACATGACTTAGTCACACCTGAGCAGACACTGTGCAGGGATCCAGGAACAGGGTAAGACCAGTCACCCAGAAGGGAAACCAGTAGGGACACAGAAGACAGCATATCTTATACTTGCACAGACTGAGATGGCCCTCCTTTCTCCAGGGCCATCAGGACTTAAAATCTCTCACTGTAGGCCCAAATCATCTGGGCACAAGCAAGGAGAAAGAAATAAATCTGAATGACTGAACTTTTAATCAAAAGAGATTTATTAAGCAGGGCACTGTAGCTCATGCCTGTAATCCCAGCACTTTGGAGGCTGAAGAGGGTGGATCATTTGAGGTCAGGAGTTTGAGACCATTCTGAACAACATGGTGAAACCTTGTATCTACTAGAAGTACAAAAAAAATTAGCACAGCATGGTGGTGCATGCCTGTAGCCCTAGCTACTCAGGAGGCTGATGCTGGAAAATCACTTGAACCCAGGAGGCGGAGGTTGCAGTGAGCCAAGATCGCGCCACTGCACTCCAGCCTGGGTGACAGAGCAAGACTCCATCTCAAAAAAAAAAAAAAAAAGATTTATTCTACAAATGCTAAGCTCCTACCACATACAAGACAATGCTGCAGACATTACAAACCTTCATCCATGGATCTTGCATTCTGGTAGATAAGACACACACACATCACAAATAAACAAGAAAGTATGTCATAAATCAGAGGCCAATGAGTGCTAAGGAGGGATTGAGAAGTGCAGGAGGTTGCTATTTTATGTAGAATGGACAAGAAAAGCCTCAGTGATACGGTGGCATATGAGCAGAGATCTGAGAATGTGAGCAGGAAGCCAACGGATGTCTGGGAGAAGAAAGTTCTGGGTAGAGGAAACAGCAGGTGCAAAGGTCTTACCCTAAGAGTATGTTCTGGTGTTCAGAGAAAATAAAGGTAGCCGACATGTCTAGAACAGACAGAGCAAGGAGAACAGTCCAAGAAAAGCAAGAGGTCAGATCATGTGGGTCCTATGGGCTTCCGTAAGAACTTTAGCTTTCGCTCTGAGAAAAAGGAGAAGCTAATAATGGGATTTGAACAGAACAGCATGATCTGACTTATATCACAAAAGAATCACTGCTTGGCTAAAAAAAATAGTAATAGGAGGAAAGAAACGAAAAGAAGCCAAAGAAAGTTACATAGTAAATTCATAATAAGGTGATATGATTACACATACAATACATCAATAATCGCAAACATTACAAATGGACTAAACTCTCTAGTTAGAAGACAAATACTGTCAATAAGGATAAAAAATCAGCTGCATGTTGTTTGTAAAACACGTTTTAAACATACAGACACAAAAAAATTGGAAAATAAAAGAAGAAACTGCTAACCAAAAGAAAATTATCAAAATAGACTTTAAAACAGAAAGCATCACTAAAGAAAAATGAAGTCATAAGTGATTCAAGGCTCCATTCATCAGTAAGTTATAGTGCTTTTAGATGAATGAAAACCTCTCTGGAGGAGAGCACATCCATGCTAAGCCTTAGGGAACTTCACAAATGATATTTCAAGGGAAATGGTGAACCACAGTCAAAGATAACCAGGAATAAAGACCAAGATTATTGACGAAAACATTCAACTATCTGCTCTTCATAGAAAACAGCTAAAACTAGAAAGATCGAAAGTAAAAAGACACCACTTACAAAGCAGCTAAAAATAAAAAGAATACAGAATATGAATAGAATCGAATATAGGAAGAAATCTAGCATAAGGTAGGTAAGGCTTGGGGGAAAAATTGCAGTACTTATTGGAGGACACTTTAAAAAGGTAAATGATTGAAGAAATGTATGATATTCTTGAATAGGATTCCGTATTGTACATAATGGTTCCCTCCCAAACTATAGATTCAGTGTCATTCAAAATTAAAATCCAAGAAGACATTTCATAACTGGACGGCTGATTTTAAAATTTATATGGAAAAGTTAAGGGCCAAAAAAGAAGCACAACACTCCTGACAAAGACCAAGGCAGAAGGCACATGTGAAGACATATTAACCTAAGTAGCTACGACGATGAGAAGTCAATCAGAAATGATAAACAGACAAATACAATGACTAGAGTCTAGAAAAATATCCACACCTGTGTGAAATTTTCTATAGGAACAATTGCCAATCAGGAGAAAAAAGAAGTGCATCTTTTTTTTTGAGATGGAGTTTCGCTGTTGTTACCCAGGCTGGAGTGCAGTGGCACAATCTCGGCTCCCCGCAACCTCCACCTCCTGGGTTCAAGCAATTCTCCAGCCTCAGTCTCCAGAGTAGTGGGACTACAGGCGTGCACCACCATGCCCAGCTAATTTTTGTATTTTTAGTAGAGACAGGGTTTCACCATGTTGACCAGGATGGTCTCGATCTCTTGACCTCGTGATCCACCCACCTTGGCCTTCCAAAGTGCTGGGGTTACAGGCATGAGCCACCGCGCCCGGCCAAGAAGTGCATTTTTAAAGGAATGGCACAGAGACTATGATAATCCATATTTTAAAAATGAAATTGTGTGTGTATATCACATAATACCAAAAATCAATTCCAAGATGTCACAAAACTTGAATGAAAAGGAAAATTATAAAATTTTCAAAAGACAACATACATTAGTATATTTGTCATTTAAGAATAAAGAAGGGCTTCTTAAAACATAAGACTTATGAAATAGAAAGTAGAGTATTTAAAATACAACTACCTCCAAATTAAGAACGTCTATTTGTGTATATGATTGAAATTTTCTATTAAAAGTATTTTAAATGTAAAACTCTGGCAATCGAAAAGCACAATAAAGATAGTACAAAGTAGGGGCCATAAATTAAATAATTTAATCAATGAATCAAATGGTAATGAATTAATATACAAAATATGTGAAGAATTTCCCTGAATCAATCAAGAAAAAGAGAAACAATTCAAAAGAAAATAGATTAAAAACATAAAGCAATGTCACAAAGGGAAAATACAAATGGACCGTAAGCATATGTTCAGATTGCATTAATAATCAAAGAAATGCCTATTAAAACCACAATGAGAAAACTTTTCACATCTACCCATTTGGTAAAAATTGGACAATACCTACTACTGGCAAGAATGTAGCACAACTGTGACCTGACACCCACCACTGATAGAAGAGAAAATACTTTGCAATCACTTTAAAAAACAATTTGGCATTAACTAATAAAATTAAACATGTACATATCCTAAGGCCCAGATATTCTCCTAAGGCTATATCCTGAGTAACTCCTATACATATGCAGCAAAAGAGGTATCCAAGATTACTCATAGCCACATTGTTTTTAGCAGGGGTCAGTACACTTTTCTGTAAAGGCTAAGTGGTAAATATTTTATTCTTTGTGGATCATCCAGCAGCCAGTCAACTCTGCCGTTGTAGCAAGAAAGCAGCCCTTAGACAACACACAAACAGATAAACACGACTATGCTCCAATAAAACTTTTCTATGAACGTTGAAATTTGAATTTCATATATTCACATACCATGAAATATTATTTTTCTTTTGATTTTTTTCAACCATTTAAAAATATAAAACTGTTACCATGTTTTATAATAAATCATAAAATTTATGGATCAGAATTTGGCCCATAGGACTTTTTTTTCCAGCTTCTGGTTTATAATGCAAAACAAAAAAAAAGAAAAAAGAGAAAGAAACAATTCAGTGTCTATCAACAGACAAAGAGCTCAATAAACTATGACATATAGACAATGGATATTATACAGTGGAGAAGAAGAATGAAATTCACACATTAGCATGAATGAAGCACAAAAATAAGCCCCCAAAGAAGGACTACTGTGTCAGTCAAAGTCCTCTAAGAAGCAGACACCAACACAGAATTAAATGTGTAAGAGTTTTATTGAGGTGAAATACCTATGGTAAAGAAGGTTGAGCAGGAGCTGGAGAAAGTCTAGAAGAATCATCAGACTGCAAATCTGACCCCACGTGAAAAAGAGGAAGAAATGCTTGGAACGCATCTTAGATGCAGCCTAAGCAAGTTTATTCAGGGAGTCCTCGAGCCAAGTTGGTCCATGGTAGGCTTTTTATTTCATGTTTTTATTTTTTACTTTTAGAGATAAACTCTCCCTCTGTCATCCAGGCTAGAGTGTAGTGGCATGATCATAGCTCATGGTAACCTCAAATTCCTGGCTCAAGTGATCCTTCCACCTCAACCTCCTAAGTAGCTGGGACTACAGGTGTGCACCACCATTTTTTTGTAGAGACAGGGTCTCACTATGTTGTCCAGGGTGGTGTCAAACTACTGGCCACATAAGATCCTTGACTCCTGCCTCCTAAAGTGCTGGGATTACAGGCATAAGCTGCTGCACCCAGCCAAGTCTACCTTAGCCTCACCACAATGCATCATTGCCGGTGAACTGCATATGGGAGGCAGGCAGTAACAGCCATGGATTTCAGAGGTCAGCAGCTAAGCTTTTAGTCAGTTGGTCCCTTGCAGAAGGAAGTGTCTGAAGCAAGTTCCCATGGCCGTTGTAGCCACATAGAGTATAAAACCCACTCATATAAAGTTCTAAAGCAGGCAAAACTAAACAGTTTTATTTGTTGATTTACACATAGATACTGAAACATAAAGATAAGAGAAGGAATGATAAACATAAACTCAGGATGGCAGTTTACTCTGTGGGGGAGGGTGGCGATAGTAAGTGAGGAATTTCACATCATGGCTCATCAGTAAGGCACTAAAAATACGTACTTAAGCTGGATAGAGGGTGCATAGATATATATTGTTTTATCATTCACTAAGCTGTGCATAGATATTTTATATACTTTTTTGTATGTATAATATATTGTCCAATAATTTTTATTGTAAAATATCTTTTGCATATCTAAGAAGTAGGGTGTGTAAATATTCAATCATGCTACATGTATAATGACTATGGGCTTGGACGTTACAAAATTTCAAGATTGGTGTGTAAAGCAACCTAGCTGAAGCTCAATAAATCAAAGGTCTTTTCCTCTCTTCCCTCCTGCAAAAGGCTTCAGTACTTTTCTGTATTTCTTCTTTTTTTTTTTTTTTTTTGAGACGTAGTTTCGCTCTCGTTACCCAGGCTGGAGTGCAATGGCGCGATCTCGGCTCATCGCAACCTCCACCTCCTGGGTTCAAGCAATTCTCCTGCCTCAGCCTCCAAAGTAGCTGGGACTACAGGTGCGCACCATCACACGCAGCTAATTTTTTTGTATTTTTAGTAGAGCCCGGGTTTCACCATGTTGACCAGGATGGTCTCGATCTCTTGACCTCATGATCCACCCGCCTCAGCCTCCCAAAGTGCTGGAATTATAGGCATGAACCACTGCGCCCGGCCTGTATTTCTTCAAGTTCTTCTAGGAAATGGTTCTTCTGGTTTTACTGAGGAAATCAATCAATGCAATCTAATGGTCACCATCCAATCGGATCTCAAAGAGCAGCTTCTCCATCTTTCTTCTTCCTTTCATCGTTGTAGATGTGGCCAGAACAGCACGATTCGGTCACCTTCCTGATCATTATTCACAGGTGTAACAGAATTCATCAAGGATACAGCCTCCATTGGTAAAATGTTCCGGAGATGTTGTGAATCTGACCTGTTCCAATATTGACTTCCTCTAAAATTCGGAAGCATAGCCTGTATTCTCGCAGTGCGTTATATTCCCAACCAGCTCAACCCACTGTAATTCTCGCTAAGTGGCTCTGCATTGGACTAGTGGTTAAGACTCTTGGCTTGAAAGAAATAAAGAGAAACTTGATACTGGTAAGGCAGAATTTCCCATTCCTAGCTCATTATTATCCATCAGTAATTGAATTTAAATTTTAACAGATTCCATTTTTGCTACTATTGAGATTTTTTTTATCGGTGGATATATATTACAGTAAAATATTTCTTTCTTCTTTCCTTTTTGTTTTTTTTCCGAGACAGAGTCTTACTCTGTCTCCCAGGTTGGAGTGCAGTGACCCAATCCCAGCTCACTGCAGCCTCTGCCTCCCCATTTCAAGCGATTCTCCTGCCTCAGCCTTCCAAGTAGCTGGGATTACAGGCCCAAGTCACCATGCCTGGTAATTTTTAGATTTTTCAGTAGAGATGAGGTTTTGCCATGTTGGCCAGGCTGGTCTTGAACTCCTGGCCTCAAGCAATCCTCTCACCTTGGCCTCCCAAAATACTGAGATTACAGGCATGAGCCACTGAGCACAACCTATAATAGCTCTAAGATATTTTAAACCACAAGTTTAAATTGAGGGATTTTTCTTTTTTTTTAAATTTCAGTTTTCCCTTGTGATTAGGGTTTGAGATAACAGAAAACACACGTATAATTTCTCCCATTGGAAATGTATTAAGGTTTTCTTTGTGATCTAATTACATCTCATAGTTGTTCAATGAACTCTTAGCAAGGAGTATTCAACTATATGTAAGACACAAATTTCAATTTAGTCTATTTAATTACACTTACTAATGTTATTATCCAGATTCACCATGTTCTTAATTTTGGCTGCTCAATCTTTCAAAAATGTAGAAAACTATGCTAAAATCTTTCTCTTCTTCTGGGCTTTAAATTTTTTTCTCCTGGTGTACCTTATATAAAGCTCTTTTATCGTGTATGTCAGTAACATGTTAACCACTGCATGAATATTCCTGACCATTATGTCTGTAATGTGCCTTGTACTTTTCATAGGAATAAAATGCCCCTTCCATCACTTTTAATGCTTGTATACTTTTAATTCTTAATTATATAATATGGATACAGGAGTTTTTTAGTCATGATCTTTGCTTTTTTGTTTGTTGCCTGCACATATTAACCCAACATTTCGGTTTCAATCTTACTGGGTTTTTTCTTCATCTTTCCTTTCTTAATAGATGTATCCTTTACAAATAACACGTAAGATTTAGTTTGCTGGGTTTTTTCCCCTATACTAAGGTTAATTTTATTTTATTCAAATATCTTGTCTATTTATGTTTACTATCATGAATATGTAAAATATATGAATTCTTCAATAGTATTTATGTTCATCTTGTTTCATGCTTTGGGGCTTGGGAGAAATCTTTATTGCTGTCTTTCATGTTTTCTTATAGTTTCACCTCATGTTCTATTTGGTGTGTCTTCTGTAGTGATATGAAAATTGTCCATTTTAAAAATGTATACTGATGATTACCCTTGAGTCTTAGATTAAGACTTAAAACAGGCTAGGTGTGGTGGCTCATGCCTATAACCCCAGCACTTTGGGAGGATGAGGCAGGTGGATCACTTGAGGTCAGGAGTTTGAGACCAGCCTGGCCAAACATGGTGAAACCCCATCTCTACTAAAAATACAAAACTTAGCCAGGCATGGTGATGGCTGCCTGTAATCCCAGCTACTCGGGAGGCTAAGGCAAGAGAATAGCTTGAACCGGGAGGTGAAGGTTGCAGAGACTTGAAACGTCATATTGTTAAATCTTATTTCCTAGTTGATACTTTCCTACTACAGCAACCCTATGTTTTTACTTATTTTGGTTCATTTATTAGCCATCTTCAATGTCTTGTGGGATAATATCCCAGAGAAAGGGTTCATAGGTATTTTACATTCTGGGGCTTTTCCGTGTCCCCAAACTCCCCTACCCCACCAAATAAAAAAGGAAAAAGGTCTCATTGATACCTTCACCTATGAATAATTTTGCCAATACAAAATTTAGGGACTCAGAGATTTTTCTTTCAAAACAGTAAGTTCAAGAAGACTAGAGTCAGCCTGGATAGAATTAAATAAACTGCTCGGCCAGGCGTGGTGCTCACGCCTGTAATCCCAGCAATTTGGGAGGCCAAGGCAGGCAGATCACCTGAGGCCGGGAGTTCAAGACTAGCCTGGCCAACATGGAGAAACCCCATCTCTACTAAAAATAAAAATCTGCTGGGCATAGTGGTGGGCACCTGTGATCCCAGCTACTCGGGAGACTGAGGCAGGAGAATCGCTTGAACCCAGAAAGCGGAGGTTGCAGTGAGCCGAGATCGCACCCTTGCACTCCAGCCTGGGCAACAAGAGTGAAACTCCATCTCAAAAAAACAAAAAACATAAATACTGCTGTGGTATTTTTGCTCCCTGATTGGATAACTATAGAGCGATCTATGGATAAGGATACAGACACATCTTTATGACGGTGCCACAACACAAGACAGCATTCGTGTCTCCTCATCTTTTATTTTATTAATTGTATTTGGTACGTCTTGGCCTTCAGGCTTTATTTATTTTTTAGACAGAGTCTTTCTTCGTCGCCAGGTGCCAGGCTGGAGTGCAATGGCGCGATCTCAGCTCACTGCAACCTCTGCCTCCCTGGTTCAAGCAATTCTCCTGCCTCAGCCTCCCGAGTAGCTGGAATTACAGGCACGCGCCTCCACACCCAGCTAATTTTTGTATTTGTAGTAGAGATGGGGTTTCACCATGTTGGCCAGGATGGTCTCGATCTGTTGACCTCATGATCCACCCGCCTTGGCCTCCCAAAGTGCTGGGATTACAGGCGTGAGCCACTGCGCCTTTTCTTAATTTGGTTTAACATGAGGAGTTGTCTAATAGTTTTAGCCATAGAAACAACTTCCAACAAAAGCTGATGCCCAAATTACAAGTATTTTCAAAAAGAGAGACCAAAAATAAAGTGCCATGGTTGTGTTTGAAGTGGAGCTAAGGAGCCTTTGGTGCCGCTTCCTGAAACCCCTTCTCCCCTTCACCCTCTACCCCAGCCTCTGAGATCCTACCAGGCAGCTCTAAGCTGCTCAGTTTGAAAACCACTGCATTTCTTCATAAATGTTCTGCGGGGTTAACTTGCTTCGTTACTACTTCTAATGTTGATTTTACGGCTACGATTTCATTTTTAATACAAAATACTGTTTTGTGTATCAGCCTCATTCCTCACTTCTTTAAGTTATGTATCTAATTCTTTATACACCTGTAACTTTAAAAAGCTTACACTCTACATGTAATTGGCAACAGATTCAAATATTTTCAAAGAAGTAAGATTTATTAACATTTGGAGAAACTGTAATAGCGCATTTGGCCTTCACTGATGGTATGTCTCTTTGAAAAGCTGGAGTAGTAAAAAAGGAATCTATTTGACAATTTTCTATTCACAAAAACAGGTTAAATGTACATTTTTAAAATAAATTCTGACCTACTAAAAACATCTGTCTAAAGGTGGGAGGGTTACAGGATGTCAATTAGCCCTGGTAACCACATAAATTAAAAAGGAATGCAATATGCTATGTATTTTTTTTGTTACATTTTTGCTTCCAAATCTGTTATCAACCATTTAAAAAGTCATTAAATTTCAGTTTCCTTAAAAGCTTTCCTTATCACAATAATCTCCCTTTTCATCAAAGTCTATTGTGTTTTCATCTCATCCTTGGCTTCCTGAGGTTTATTGAGCTCAAATTAGATGTTTTCTAAAATTTCTGCTCTTTCCTATAATAAATTTTTTTCAGGGGACACTATTCCTCGGCCTCTCTGGTTTTGTTTTCCCTCTTCCACATTCAATTCTTTTGATCGGGGAGAGATCTGTTTTGATTTTTCCTCATAAAAGCATGTGTGGTTTTGCTCTGGTCTCCAAGCCTGTCTCTCTGCCTCCTGTTATAAACTAAACGTCTCTGCCTATTCTGAGACAACTTTCCCATGACTGTAACTTACTTAACCTAAGGAAGGATCTCCAGGTCGTCTCTCTAGTCTGAAGCAGTGTATATTTTTCCTCGTCAAAAACATTGAATGAAAAACTTAGTCTCCTATTTATACTAACCCGTCTTTTTCAGTTGCCAAATTCTCATCTCTTCATTAGCATTAGTGGGAATTGCAGCCCAGGCGTGAGTGAAGAGAAAGATGGAAAGAGGAAGAAAGAAAAAAAGAGAGAGATTCTATAATGAGGAAAGAATTTCCTATGACCTCTTTTTCCGTACACGGCCATACTTTGTTCCTTGGGGCTTCCTCTAAGTTCTGCGGAGTAGAAATATCTCCTGGCTTCCCATAAGTTATTAAGTAATACTTCTGGCTTCCAACTCTATTGGAAATTTGAACACTTTTCTATATGTTCATAATTATGTCAGTGTAGGAGGGAGTAAATGAGAAGTCTCTGGTATCCTGCCATCATATCCCACAAACTAGTGTGGTAATTCAAACACATTAGGCCACTGATCAAACCTGTGATGTTCCCTGAAATTATTAGGAATGATTGGTAATATTGAGAGTGAAATTTGTGAACATGTGTGACAGGTAAATGTTCAACCCTACGCAACCCTTGAATGTGAAGAAGGCAGTGGAGGACTCGTGTATGTGCATGTGTGTGCCTGTCCATATGACGTGGACGTGTCCATTTATATACATGATATGGAGGTGGTAAAAAAAAAAGTCAAGGGGTGAATAAATAAGACATTTAACAACATTTAAAATCAGAGTTTATTAATTTCTGGAGTGTTCTTTGGGAAAACACTTAAAGGTTATTAATTTTCCTTTCCTCTGGATTCCAGTCTACTTGGTGCATAGAACTGAAAGGTTCTTTGATGGTGAGCCACTCAGCATCCACTCACCTTTCTCCTGTCCTAATGAGCACCCAATTTTCATTCAAATCCTCTAACTCCCTCATCAAGCCCTTGTACTTTGAGAAACACTGACTTAAAACTAGTTGGGTGGCTCCTGATTGGTCTAATCCAATCAGGGTTATCCCATCTCCCTACCACAGGGGTTAATCAGGTAATTGGCCTAAGCCAGTTAGTGCCTGGCTCTCCCCAGCCTCAGGGACTGATCTTTATAACCTTGGCATAGGCCAATGTTTCTTTTAAAACACATACACACAAAAATACAAACATAAAGGAAAACATCGGTAAATCGAACTTCATTAAATTAGGACTTTCTGTTTATCAAATTTAACGTCATTAAATTAACACTTTCTATCTATTAAGAGAGTGAAAGCCAGGGTAGTGGGGTGGCTCACACCTGTAATCCCAGGACTTTGGGAGGCTGAGGGGGGCAGATCACCTGAAGTCTGGAGTTCAAGACCAGCCTGACCAACATGGAGAAACCCCGTCTCTGCTAAAAATACAAAAGTAGCCGGGTGGTGTTGTGCATGTCTATAATCCCAGCTACTTGGGAGGCTGAGACAGGAGAATTGTTTGAACCCGGGAGGCAGAGGTTGCGGTGAGCCGAGATGGTGCCATTGCACTCCAGCCTGGACAATAAGAGCAAAACTCCATCTGAAAAAAAAAAACAAAGAAGAAGAAGAGTGAAAGGCATGACACTGAGTGGAAGAATAGGATTTTCATCCAGCATGTATAAAGAAACCCTGCATATCAATCATTAAGAACAGAGACCACATCTTCAACCCCAGGCAATTGTCTTGAACAGGAACCTCACGAAAGACCATATCCAAATGGCCAAAATCCATGAAAAGGTTCTCAACATTACTGGTCATCACGGAAATACCTGTTAAAAACACAATGAGCTATCTCTATACATCTGTTAGAACATGTTTAAAAATTTAATGTAATAATACCACTTAAAGATGTTTGGCACATGGAACTCTCATAGATACCTGGTGGAAGTAGAAACTGATACATCCACTTCAGAAAACTATGCCAGCGTGTACTAAAGCTGCAGGTATGCCTACCCTATGACCCATAGGTTCTATTCCTATACACATATCCAAAGAAACTGCGTACATATATGCGCCAAAATACATTTTAAGAATGTTCCTAGTATCACTGTTTTAATAGCCAAAACTGGAAACAGTCCAAATGTCCATTGATAGAAGAAGTCTTTTATTTATTAATCTGGGTAGTGTTTAAGCAAGTACTCATCCACATTGATCTAAAAAGAGGAAGAAGGATTTCAAACTCACGTATATCTGACTTCAAAGTCCTGTCAATTACAGTGCTTTAATAAATATGAATACGTGGTGGTGATGAGGTTGATTTTAAAATGTATATGAATCGAAACATGTTCCAATTACATATCCTTTTATCTTCCTTTTGGTGACGAAAACTATGCAACCATGACTAAGAAACTACTGCCACCTAGTGGCGTCCTGCCCTAATTGCAGGATCAAGTGTTTCGACGTGACTCAACTTCACGCATGTACTGTCAGCTTAAAACAGCATAATGACAGCAAAAACTTGTTAGACTTCCCCACACCCACCCGATATTTGTTTCCCAAGAAATTATTTATGGAAAGCAATCACTTCTTACTCAGATAGCTTCATGCTAGTAAACATTTTATCTTTATCCTATTCTTATTTTTATTTATAAAAGTAGTCGAAGTGATTACCTGCCAACCATTGAGCATTTACTACATGTCAGATATTGCATTAATACCTTAGCATGTATTATGTCATTTACTTGTCATAACCATTCTCTAAGGAGTCTACTACTATTATACCCATTTTAGAGATTAATAGATGTAGATATGTTGAGATTTCCCATAGTCAACACAACTAAGTGATCAAGTTGGAATTTTAATCCAGATCTGCAGGATTTCAACCTCTTGCTCTCTTACCTTCCAAGCATCCAAGTTGGGTATTTTTTCTTCATGATAGAGAAAACAGAAATGTGAGTTCCAGTACTGGAGGTGACAAGAACTCACTGTGGACCATGAGCAATATACTGTACTTGTCAGGGACTCAGTTTTCTGATCTGAAAATTAAAAAGCTTGCCCAGGTGATCTCTGAGCCTCTTTCCCACACATCATCTAAAAATCTCCTGATTAGGCATTAATTGAAGCCACTTGCAATATGTTTTCATGGTTTGGTGCAACTATTTTTAGACCATCACAGAATAAGAGCTCATTTCATGGAGCTAGTCACAAATTTCCCACAATCTTTGTGGGAAATCCAAGCCTGAGCGATTCTGGTGCTTAATGAGATGATGTAATGCAGGAAAATATATAGTTGGAAGAAAATTTTATTGGTGTGAGTAAATGTGCATTTTCAAGTGAATTACAAGACCTTAAGAAGTAAATGTATATGCCTCAGGGGAGAAATCACCTAAGACTTTAAAACAGAGCATGTAGTGTTCATTTGTAGACATTCTGAGAACCTCTACAGATGTGACAGAAGAAGAAAAATTGTGCAGAACCTTTAACCCTAGAAAGAAAAACAAATGACCTCAGAAAAATATCTTCAATTAAGTAAATTGAGGATACCCCATGACAGGTGCAATTCTCAGATAAAGGGGCTTTATAATGCAACATGAGCTAATATATTCATTCAGCAGAGGTGTACTTACTTAAATCTGCCAGTGTGAGATCTACAAGATTAGCAACTTTAAAGAATAACGTATGAAACTGGTCTGGCATTCAAATAATGAAGTAAGCACTCTCTAATTTAACATGCCTATTTTTCAAAAGAAAGAAAGCATGTTGGCTGGTGCAAACACAAGAAGTAGCATTCTGAGTCATGTAAATTTCCAGAAGTTTTTCTAAACTGCCACATACCTATAATACATTGGGCATATGCATCCTAGTAAATTCCAGTCCTGTGATATCCATTTCAGAGTTCACAATTTTGACAGACTGTTAGTGACTGGAAAGTTTGGGGGTTTTTCCCCTTTATTCGTTCAACAGCTAACTTTAAGTAGATACAATAAACAAGGCAGAACATTGCACAATGAGAAATATGCCTTTTTGTCCTGTTTTACCTGTTTTATCTCTGCAAAGGCACTCCTGGTATTTTTCAGCCAGGAAACAAGAATTTATCAGCGTTTAAGCTAAGAATCAATTCAGACCAGTCCGTCTTAGGAAATACCACTCACAGATGCTTTCGAAACCAATAGAGCATTGCAAGGAATCAAGGGCTACACCATAAACTTGACAGGACTAAAGCAAATAACACGCCTTGGCCCTACAGTTACAGCTAAAACAGCATGCAAGTGGCCACTGGGTACACATTTACAGACTAGAACACTGAAGCACAGTAGGACAGCTAAGCTGTACCTGCCTCCAACAGACCCAGCTGTTGGCGCCACCAGATGTGACCTGAGGGTTCGTCTGCAGAATGCTCTGATCATTTTAGTCTTGCGGCTGCTGTTCACACCAAGCCCAACAGCAAATACTGCCTCCAGGTGTCGTCTAGCTCCCCAGTACTACCATGCCCCTCAGTGCTTGCTCTAACAGTAGAAGGCTTATCTCTCCCTTGCTCAACAGGGATCATAAATGTATGGGAATGCTACAGTAAGGAAATGCTACAATAAAGATAGACCTTTGAGATATCTAGCCCTCTCTCTTGACGTCAGTTCAAGCCAAAAAAAAAATGTATGCACTATGCAACTAGCATAGTGCCTGACACAGAATAGAGACTCAAAAAATTATGAATTGTTTACAAGATGAGCAAGACCTATCTTCTGCTTTCAGCTATGGGGATGAGACATGTGAAAAGTAACTATAATTGAAGAATAAGAAACCACAGCCATTCGAGGAGGCCAATGGAAGGAGGTGGCATTTGAGGTACACCCCACAGGATGGATGGCAAAGTACAACAGAGAGATAAGAAAATGCTTCCTCTTTCTTTAGAATCTTTCTCTTCTAGTTTCCTTGCATTCTTCTGAGAATGTCAGCCTCTTTGCTTAAGTTTTATCTCCACTCTCCAAATAGGCTCATAAACAGTCCCCACTGCATGCTTGTGGGTTGGATAGATGAGTGGACAGATGGATGAAAAGTGCTCTCTGCTTACGTTTTGCAATAACTCCCGATTGCCTCCCATATTGGGTGTAAGCTAATCTTGACTGACCTAATTAACCAAACCCTAGTCCCAGTTTCATCTTCACTGTGGTCCAGCAAATTTCCTAAACATTTTGCAGAAATCTTCGCTGTACTCCATCTTTTGATTTGCCTACTGAATTCTTCTGCTGTAAAATGGCCTGTCTACTTTTTCAATCTCTTCATCCTCCAGAGCTAAGTTCAAGTTTTACTTCTTCCAGGAAGTCATTTTGACCATAGTAACCCACAGGGATTCCTCCTTTCTCTGAATTTCTGCAGGATTTGCAATGGACACCACACAATCTGTTTCTAAAACATAATGCCCAGAATCTCCTCTGACTATTTCAAATGATGTCAGCTTGTTCGGCAAGTGATCTCTCTTCGTGCTCAAGAAACATTTTGCACTTATGATGTGCCCTTTCCTAGACTTTGCGTAGATCTTGACTTATAAACTGCTGAGCAAGGCACAGTAAGGAGGGAGGGAGAGAATGGGATAGACACTGAGCTAGGTTTGAAGCCCAGATGCCTCCCATACATGTCAATATTTTCTTTGAGACACTACTTCCTCATCTGAACAAAATGAGATCAAGTTACTTCTATTACAAACATGGTATGACAATCGAATAGACAACCTAAGTGAATGCACTTAATATGGCATTTAGCAAATTTGAGACATTCAACAAATGACTGACTCCCTCTTCTATTATAACTCTAAGATGCAGCGGGGGAGGGGATGCAGATGTGGGTAAGGCAAAATACCCTGCTCTCTCCAAGGGTTAAGGTTGCTGAATTCTGAAACTAATTGTCTGGTATTGAAATAATTCTTTTTTTTATTTTTTATTGCGTTTTAGGTTTGGGGGTACATGTGCAGAACATGTAAGATAGTTGCATAGGTACACACATGGCAGTGTGTTTTGCTGCCTTCCACCCCCTCACCCACATTTGGCATTTCTACCCATGCTATCCCTCCCCATCTCCCCCCCACCTCTGTCCCTCCCCTATTCCCCCCAATAGGGTGTGTAGTCCTCCCTTCCCTGTGTCCATGTGTTCTCATTGTTCATCACCTGCCTATGAGTGAGAATATGCGGTGTTTTCTGTTCTTGTGTCAGTTTGCTGAGAATGATGTTCTCCAGATTCATCCATGTCCCTACAAACGACACAAACTCATCATTTTTGATTGCTGCATAACATTCCATGGTGTATATGTGCCACATTTTCCCAGACCAGTCTATCATCGATGGGCATTTGGGTTGGTTCCAGGTCTTTGCTATTGTAAACAGTGCTGCAATGAACATTCGTGTGCATGTGTCCTTATAGTAGAATGATTTATAGTCCTTTGGATATATACCCAGTAATGGGATTGCTGGGTCAAATGGAATTTCTATTTCTAAGGCCTTGAGGAATCGCCACACTGTCTTCCACAATGGTTGAACTAATTTACACTTCCACCAGCAGTGTAAAAGTGTTCCTATTTCTCCACATCCTCTCCAGCATCTGTTGTCTCCAGATGTTTTAATGATCGCCATTCTAACTGGCGTGAGATGGTATCTCAATGTGGTTTTGATTTGCATCTCTCTAATGACCAGTGATGATGAGCATTTTTTCATATGTTTGTTGGCCTCATGTATGTCTTCTTTTGTAAAGTGTCTGTTCATATCCTTTGCCCATTTTTGGATGGGCTTGTTTGTTTTTTTTTCTTGTAAATCTGTTTGAGTTCTTTGTAAATTCTGGATATCAGCCCTTTGTCAGATGGGTTAACTGCAAAAATTTTTTCCCATTCTGTTGGTTGCCGATTCACTCTAGTGACTGTTTCTTTTGCCGTGCAGAAGCTGTGGAGTTTCATTAGGTCCCATTTGTCTATTTTGGCTTTTGTTGCCAATGCTTTTGGTGTTTTGCTCATGAAGTCCTTGCCTACTCCTATGTCCTGAATGGTTTTGCCTAGATTTTCTTCTAGGGTTTTTATGGTGCCAGGTCTTATGTTTAAGTCTTTAATCCATTTGGAGTTCATTTTGGTGTAAGGTGTCAGGAAGGGGTCCAGTTTCTGCTTTCTGCACATGGCTAGCCAGTTTTCCCAACACCGTTTATTAAACAGGGAGTCCTTTCCCCATTGCTTGTTTTTGTCAGGTTTATCAAAGAAAGATTGTATGGTTGTACATATGCTGTGTTGCCTCCGATGCCTCTGTTCTGTTCCATTGGTCTCTATCTCTGTTTTGGTACCAGTACCATGCTGTTTTGATTACTGTAGCCTTGTAGTATAGTTTGAAGTCCAGTAGTGTGATGCCTCCTTTTGAAGACAACGGAAGAAGTCAAGCCCTAAGTTTTAAATCTCTGTTTTGCAAGGTCAGCCCTCATTCTAGAAAAACAAAAGTAGACTAAACTAAAAGCCCTGTAATCCAAGAAAGAACAGGATGGTGTTCTGTGCAGGCAATATAAACGTGCCACAACTCCAGAGAGTCAAGGATTTATCAAAACAATGCAGTTCTCCGACCAGCCAAGTTCCTGACAGCTACACTGTAGCTCTATAATTATCTGCGAAATGCCTGCAGATCATAATGGTGCTTTATTCTTTGCCGTCTCAATCAATGGCAGCCTTTCCCTGCCATTGGAGCCCTTCTTTTGCAGCAGACATGAACCACCACTCAAGACTATGTGCTCAACATTGGGGTTCTAAATCAGAAGGGAACCCACACACAGAGTGGCATCTCTCACTGGCCCTGCTAACAAACCCATGTGACAAAAACCTAACCTTGCTTAAGTATAATAACAATAATAAAGGGTGGTGAGAGAGAATTGTTTTTATCCACGCCGATGGAAAAGGCCAAGCAGAATGTATCCCTGCACTTAGTCCACACATCTGGACTCCGTTTCTCTCTGCCCACTGACCTTTTTCTCCTTCTGTAAATGGGCTTCCTCCTAGGACTTCCTCCAGTTATCGCCTTATTTCTTTCTTTTGCTTTGTAGTCATATTTCTTGAAACCATGGCCTACACAAATGGCCCCATGTACTCCTTTCTCACTCTCTCCTTTCTGCCCCTGCATTCCGAATCTGCTCTCATGCCAGCTATCCATAACCTCCTAAGTGTCTGATTTTGCTGTACTTTGAGTCTTCCTGGGTCTTTCTCTTGAAGTTCCTCTTGTTGGCTCTCGTTCTCTCTTTTTTTTTTCTTAATGTTCTCTTTATTCTTTTTTCTTTTGAGACAAAATCTTGCTCTGTAGCACAGGCTGAAGTGCAGTGGCGCAATCTCGGCTCACTGCAACCTCTGCCTCCCATGTGGTTTAAGCAATTCTCCTGCCTCAGCCTCCTAAGTAACTGGGATTACAGGCAACTGCCACCATTCCTGGCTTTTTTTTTTTTTTTTTTTTAATTTTTAATAGAGACGGGGTTTCTCCAGGTTGGCCAGGCTGGTCTCAACTCCTAACCTTAAGTGATCCACCTGCCTCGGCCTCCCGAAGTGCTGGGATTACAGGCATGAGCCACCACACCCGGCCTCTTCATTCATTTTTGCATTTTTCAATTCCTCTGTAACTTATGTGTGACTTTTTAATTTTATTTTTAATTGACAGATAATACTTGTAAATATTTGCAATGTTTCTATGCATCATTTTCTCTGGTCTCTTTCTGGCAGCCCCTTTTCAGGTCTTTTACTAGCTCGCTTCCTCTACCCATCTCTTAAATGTTGTTATTCCCCAAGGTTCTGAGATAGGAGGTGGAACTCCTATCTCAAGATCACTTGAACTCTTGTTTCCAATTGTCCTCAGAACAAAGTGTGGAGTTTTCTGTCCTGCCCCATGCCTGTTTCACCAGCCTCATTCATCCTCCTCCCCTGCAGCCTCACGTTCCGGCCTCTCCCACGCCATTTCCCTTTATAAAGTGCTTTCCCTTTGTTCACCTAGAGGAATCCTACTCATTCTTCCAGGCTCAATTTAGCCACTGTATTAGTTTCCTGGGCTGCTGCAACAAAGTATCTCTGGCTAGGTGGCGTAAACAGAGACATCTATTGCCTCTTGCTCAGCTCTGGAGACTAGAAGTCTAGTCTGCAATCCAGGTGTCCGCAGGATGTTTCCTTCCGAGGGCTGTGGGGGTTGGGGGGAGTCTGCCCATGCCTCTCTCCCAGCTTCGGGTAACCTCACACATCCTTTGGCTTGTAGATGGTGTTCCCTCCGTGATTTCACAGCATGTGCAACTCTCTCTGGGTCCAGATTCCCTGCATTTTTTAAGGCCACTAGTCATACTGCATCAGGACCCACTCAAATGACCTCATCTCACGATCATCATCTGCGAAGACCCTATTTCCATATAAGGTCGCATTCATAGGTCCTCGTGGTTAGCACTTTAATATCTTTTAGCGGAGACACCAGTCAAACCATAGCAGCCAACATCATATCCAGTGCTTTTTCTTTTTGTCACGACAACATCCCACTCCTACACTTCGATTTAGGAAGTCTTCCTCCCGTCATTAACAAGGCAAAATAAAGAAGACCAGAGCCAGGGAGGTAATCTAGCCCTGACAGCCATTTGTCCTTGCAGGGAAGCTGAACTGTTCTTTTGATGGCTTCCCAGGCCGAGAACCAAGGGATAGAAGTAAAAGCCAAAGGTCACCTCAGAGTTAGGAGTCTGATAGAGCCCTTAGCCCCACCTCATGCCATGATGAGGAAAAGCTGTGTCCCTGGGGTGAGAGTGAGCCAGGGGTAAACTGGACTCCCTGCCCCCAAAGCAGCACTACAGTTCAGTTGCTTTGGTGCCCAGCAGTAAAGGGAGGGAAGAAAAGTAAAGGGATAAAATCTACTTCTTTTCTCTTTTTTTTTTTTTTTTTTGAGACCGAACCTTGCTCTGTCACGAAGCTGGAGTGCAGTGCCCACTGCAACCTCCACCTCCTGGGTTCAAGCAATTCCCCTGCTTCCACCTCCTAAGTAGCTGGGACTACAGGTGCCACCATGCCAGCTAATTTTTTGTATTTTAGTAGAGACGGGGTTTCACCATGTTGGCCAGGTCTCAATCTCCTGACCTTGTGATCTGCCTGCCTCGGCCTCCCAAAGTGCTGGGATTACAGGAGTAAGCCACTGCGCCTGGCCATAAAATCTTTTTCTAAAGGTAGTGAACTGGCCGGGCGCGGGGGCTCACGCCTTTAATCCCAGCACTTTGGGAGGCGGAGGCGGGCGGATCACGAGGTCAAAAGACCGAGACCATCCTGGTCAACATTGAAACCCCGTCTCTACTAGAAATACAAAAAAATTAGCTGGGCGTGGTGGCGCGCGCCTGTAGTCCCAGCTACTCGGGAGGCTGAGGCAGGAGAATTGCTTAAACCCGGGAGGCGGAAGTTGCAGTGAGCCAATGTCGCGCCACTGCACTCCAGCCTGGCGCCTGGTGATTTAATGAGACTCTGTCTCAAAAAAAAAAATACAGCCGGGCGCGGTGGCTCACGCCTGTAATCCCAGCACTTTGGGAGGCCAAGGCTGGTGGATCACGAGGTCAAGAGATTGAGACCATCCTGGTCAACATGGTGAAACCCCGTCTCTACTAAAAATACAAAAATTATCTGGGCATGGTGGCGTGTGCCTGTAATCCCAGTTACTCAGGAGGCTGAGGCAGGAGAATTGCCTGAACCCAGGAGGCGGAGGTTGTGGTGAGCCGAGATCGCGCCATTGCACTCCAGCCTGGGTAACAAAACGAAACTCCGTCTCAAAATAAATAAATAAAGGTAGTGAACTAACATCAGTCCTTATGAAACAGGAGAATAGGGTCTGGAGGCAGGGAACCTAAGGCCGGTTCATGCTGACTTCCTAGAACTAAATTGAAAGGAAAACCCTAACTTTCCACACGTAAGTAATGAAAGGACCAGAGACTACTCCCTTTGCAAACCCCCATCTTTTCTTCGGGGCAAATGGGAAATTGGAAATACCTCTGATTGGTTGCTTTTAAGACGTTTGCACAGGAGTGTAACTTTCTATCTTCACTTTAGCCTCTGATTGCAGGCTAAGCCTTCATTTGCATAGAAGTGCAACTTAATTTCATTTAGACCTATGAGTAGGTGTGATGTGGTATTGACAAGAATGTATATTTTGTGTATTTGAAGTGGAGAGCTCTATAAATATTTATTAAGTTTACTTGTTCTGGATCTGAGTTCGAGTCCTTGATATCCTTATTAATTTTCTGTCTCATTAAATCCAAGTCTCTATGTATCTGGGTGTTAGGATCGTTAGCTCTTGTTGTATTGATCCTTTTACCACTATCTCTTTGTTGCTTTAAAATCTATTTTATCCGGTACAAGAATTGCAAAATGAAACATTGGCCATTATTAATACCCATCTTTTTTTCAGAATAAAGCAATATTTCCGTTCACCCTCACTCTTTCTCTTCCTCTTTCTTCCTCTCCTTTACTCATTTTTTTTTTTCCATCTCTCAAAAAAAAAAAAAAAAAGAAAAAGAAAAGAAATCAACTTGTAAACCTCTAGATCCAGGTTGGCAATGTCTCTCTCATTTTTTGATTTCCTTTCTTCCCTTCCCTCCCTCCCTCCCTTTCCCCTTCCTTCCTTCCTTCCTTCATCCCTTCCTTCCTCCCTCCCTCCTTCCCTCCCTTCCTGCCTTCCTCCCTTCCTCCAAAAAATAAGTAAATAAATAAAAACCCTAGGTAGACTATTTATGCTTCTTAAAATCTTAACAAAAATGGTGTTTGGCAAAAATAAATAAATAAAAAATAAAAAAAAGAAGTGCAACTTCATAATTTCACTTTAGCCTCTGATTGACTGCTTTCCACAACTAATCAGATGTCTGCATAGGAGCGTGACCTTTTTAAGTTCAGTTCAGCCTCTTGATTTCAGACCACCCCTTCATCTACATGGGTTGAACACCAAGTGACCAGTGGGAAACCTCTAGTGGGTATTTGGACCTAAAAGATTCTGTAGCTGCGGCCCTTGCACCACTGCTCAGGCGGTTCCCACACTGTGGAGTGTACTTTCATTTTCAATAAATCTGTGCTTTTGTTGCTTCATTCTTTCCTCGCTTGTTTGTGTTTGTCCAATTCTTCGTTCACAACGTCAAGAACGTGGACACCCTCCACCGGTGACAGATACACAGAATCATTGCCCCAGTTCTCATCATCAGGGGAGTCTCAACGCCTCATTCTCTCTCTCCCTCTCATCTTGAGCCACTGAAGCTTAATCTGAAAGTACCTATGCATCCAAGGAAAATACAGGGACAAAAATGAAATGATTGGTGGAAAAAATATACAGCATCTTTAGGACAAAAACCAATTTAAATCAAAAACATGTAATGTTAACACAGAGAAGAAAGGAGAGTGGGCAGAACACTCTTCAGGTTTTGGGCTTGGTGCTTTTAAAATTCACTCTAATAGTATATTGTTTGGGTTATTAAAATGATATATAATAAAAATTATTCATTCCTCTGATATTTGATTAAATCACTTTTTTTTTCTTTTACTATTTGGGCTTTCTTTGGCAAGAGGTATTATGACATTCTTGGAAGAAATTTTACTGCTTGGAATCCAGTGATTCTGAAAACATTAAGAAGCACTAATGTTTTCCTAATGTCACAGACAAAACAATTCTTAGGCAATGAGTTCTACCAACAGGCAGGCAGCTTCTGTGTCCATGACCTCAGGAAATGGGAAACCTCCTTCAGGAAGTTTGAAATCTCCTTCTTCACCTCCACATTACAGAACAACGTCAGCCTCCCTATTAGAAAGCAGGTGGTAAGTGAGATAAGAGGATAACTGCCAGATAAAGTGAGACATTTCAGACCTTGAAGGGGCCTTAGAAATCAATTTTCTGTAAAAGCTTAAGCAAGTCCTTTTGTAGGATACATGTGGTGGCTATTGAGCTGTTCCTATCACAGCAGAGGCCCAGGTTGATGAAGCCAGAGTGGACAGCTAGTAGAACAGCTTAGGAAGTACTGGAATTGCCCGGGCCTGGTGGCTCATGCCCGTAATCCCAGCACTTTGGAAGGTCGAGGCGAGGGGATCACCTGAGGTCAAAAGTTGGAGATTAGCCTGGCCCACATGGCAAAACCTTGTGTCTACTAAAAAAATTTAAAAATTAGCTGGGTGTGGTAGTAGGTGCCTATAATCCTAGCTACTCGGGAGGCTGAGGCAGGAGAATCCCTTGAACCCTGGAGGCAGAGTTTGCAGTGAGCCGAGATTGCGTCATGGCACTCCAGCCTGGGAGACAGAGTGAGACTCCATCTCAAAAAAAAAAAAGAATTAAGAAAAAGGAAGTAATGGCATTGCCTGAAGACTTTGGTCCAAGCCACAGACAAGTTTTCAGGTAGTTCACAAGCTCCAGAATCCCTTCATCACTGTTGCTGCAAGTTGAAGCAGAGCCCCGTGCCCCTAGCACGAGAGACAATGAACGAGGAGATAAGCCTCCCCCAGGGAAGGCACAACCAGGGCAAGTCATGTGCAGAGCAGTGGTTGAGAGAGAAATGCATCCCATGATTCTTAAAAGTTCAGGTGTACACAGATCCAGAAGTACCATTTATGGAACAAAATAGGTATATTATAAAAACACAGCTGCTAGAGGCTTGGTAAATAAAATGAAATTTGAGCTATCTCAGATAAAAAGACTGAAAACTGGTTTTAGCCTGCAGGCACAAGGAAGTGCCCATTCTCAAGCAGGCCACTGTGGCATGTGGCAGTGGGTAATGTGTTAAACAGAATACATGAATGAATCGGAACCAGGATGATTCAAAATGATGGGAAACAAAAGGGCTCCAGAGAGAGCCACCTCCCTTAGCCACACCTAGTTAGCCTTGCCCACAGTTCCCTAGTGGAGTCTTTAGCTGATAACATCAGACCCACCAGTACAGGAAATGAAACTTACCGAAGATAATATGGGTGCAGTAGCTGACGCCTGTAATCCCAGGACTTTGAGAGGCCAAGGTGGGTGGATCACCTGAGGTTAGGAGTTTGAGACCAGCCTGGCCAACATGGTGAAACCCCATCTCTACTAAAAATACAAAAAAATTAGCCAGGCGTGGTGGTGCGTGCCTGTAATCCCAGCTACTTGGGAGGCTGAGGCAGGAAAATCCCTTGAACCTGGGAGGCAGAGGTTGCAGTGAGCTGAGATAGTGCCACTGCACTCCAGCCTGAATGACAGAGTGAGACTCTGTCTCAAAAAAGAAAAAAGAAACTTATTGAAGATAATTATCCTCAACTTACCTCTTAAAGAATGGTACAGAGTTCTCTTAGAATAAATGGTTTATGTATGCTCTTTCTCTAGTTGTCCTTTGTTAAGGAGGCCCTAGGGTACTGACAGAGCAATACCTCTCTGGACTAGTGGAACCCAACTAACAGGCTGAGCCATTGCTGGTCAGTGGGGCAGGCCAGTTAAGCACATCCTTCCCCAGTCTATGCTTATCCCTTCTTGAGTGTCTATATGGGCGCTGCGTCTTCATTTGCATAACAAATAGGTGGGGCAACATTATTATTTTAGTCCCTTTTAGCATCTTGATTATACTAGCTTTCTATTGCTTCTATAACAGATTCTCACAAATGTGGTGACTTAAAGCAGGACAAATTTGTTCTCTTTTAGCTCCCCGTAGATCAGAAATCTGAAATGGGTCTTGCTGTGCTCAAATTAACTTGTGGGCAGGGCTGTGTTTCTTCTGTAGGCTCTAGGGGAGAATAGGTTTCCTTGCCTTTTCCAGCAGAAGCTGGAAAATGAGAGGCTGCTCATGTTCCTTGGCTCTTTCTTCTTCCAGCAGCGCCACTGTCATCGCTCTGCTTCTCTTTTCAAGGTTCTTTCCAATTCTATGGACTCCTGCAATTCCACTGGGTCCACCAAGTAATCCATGATCATTTCCCTATCGTAAAGTCCACTGATTAGCAACCTTAATCCCATCTGCAACCTTAATTCCTCTTGCAATTTAACCTAACATATTAACAGATTCTGGAGATTAGTACATGGACGTCTTTAGGGGGCCATCACTCTGCCTGCCACATCAATCAACCCTTTTTCTATAATAATCAGCTTTCAGTCCTATCACTAACCTTAACTTCCCTGGGGCCCAAAGGATGAGTGTCATTTAAATAAAGAAGAAATAAATTGGTTTCTGAACAACCTGCTACTGGGAAGGTGAAAAAGAAGAGAAGACACTGACATTTATTGAGCATCTAATATATATCAGCTACTGTGTTACATGCTTCATCTACAGAAACTACTTGCTACACGCAGAACTCTGCAAGACAATGATTGAGACCACCATTTTCATAGGAGAAAACTAAGATACAGGCAGTTTTATTACAATGGCCAGGCTTGGCATGGTGGGTCACACCTGTAATCCCAGCACTTTGGGAGGCCAAGGTGGGTGGACCACTTGAGGTCAGGAGTTCGAGACCAGCCTGGCCAACATGGTAAAACTCATCTCTACTAAAAATAAATAAATAAAATGACCAGTTAGTAGCAGAGTCAGAATTAAAATCATAAGCATCAGAACAGCTTCAGAGTTTACAGTCTTTTTAATACACTAGTCCTTTGGCAGTCCCTTGGTCTGCGCGTTCCTGATGACTTTCCAAAATGCAACTATAAGAACAATGTAGCTGAATACACTCAATTCAGAAAGGTTGTCTTTCATTTGGCGTTTTCTTCGTTCCTAGTTTTTTTGGTTTAAAAGCTATTTTTAGTTTAAGGAATGCTGGGGGTGGAAAAGAAGACTGTTGGAGTCATACCGACCCAGACTTCAATCTCAGCACTGCTGCTTCCCGCCTGCGTAACTGCAGAGCCTGGAGCCTCTGTTTGCTTATCTGTAAAATGAGGATAATGAGGCCTATCTCATAAAGCTGTTTTGAAGATTGAGATAATGTGCAGTGCCTGACAGGGTGCCTAATCCACTGTTGATGTTCATTCTCTCTCTCCACGGTCTTTGCAACGCCCACCAATCACTTGGCTCCATCCATCACTTGCATGTAAATGAATCCTGCATCCACAATGTCAGGCCTTTCTTCTTCCTGGTCCTGATTTTCCCATGGCCGGCTAAGCACCCCCACCCCTATGTCTTGCCTGTGTCTCAGGCTCGGTATATCCAAAGCTGAACCTTCCCACATCAAAACCTGCTTTCTCTCCTCTCTCCTTTGTTTCTGTTGACACGCCCATTGGCGCTGTCCCCCAAGCCAGTAACTTGAGAGTCATTTTTTATTCCCTTTTCCCTACAACTGATGAGCTGTCATATCCAACAGTCCCACCCTCTCAGTTCTCACCACCACTCTCCCATGCTGGCTCTTAGATCCCACACAGGGACCACACTCACTCTCAGTGCCTTCACCTCCAGCCTTTCTGCCCTGGACTGCTTTTTGAGAGGTAACATATGCTTGTCCAGAAGGCTCTAGTCATTAGTCATATCACATCCAGACTCCTTGGCCTAGTTCTCAAAACCCTCTGTAACCTCTCACCACCAATCCTGTTCTACCATCTTTCCTACTACCCCTTGATACACTCCAAACTCCAGCCAAGTTGTCAAAGACTCACTTTCTGCCTTGCTCTTCCCAACTGATGCGCAGCCCCATGCTTTTGCATATACTCTTTTTTTCCCCCAGATATCCTGATCTCTCTTCTTTAATGGGGTACATGTGATATTTCAGTACAGGTAAACAATGTATAATGATCAAACCATGGTAACTGGGATTTTCATCACATCAAATATTTATAGTTTCTTTGTGTTGGGAACATTCAAAATCATCTCCTCCATCTGTTTTGAAGTATACAATAAATTGCTGTTAACTTCAGCACATGGGAATTCATTCCTCATCTCTAACTGTAATTTTATAACCATTAACCAACCTCTCCCTGTCTCCCCTCCTCCACATGCTTCTCAGACTCTGGCAACTACTATTCTACTCTCTATTTCTCTGAGTTTAGCTTTTTCAGTGCCCACATATGAAAATTGCCTAATATCTGGATGAGACATCCCCAGAAGGATCCCCTCCCAAAGCCCTAACATTCTCCAGGCAAATGCCAGCTTGTTAGAACTCAAATGAGCCAAGATTCTGCTCTTTTTAGCAGTCATGTAGTCATGTCTATAGGTCTTAAATATAAACCTGGCTAAGTATGATACATTACTTCAAATGTAGTCCTCAATGCTCTGTTCGAAATATAAGTAGGTAAGTTGGCTTTCAGTTATATATTCAGAAAGAACAGGTGCATCACTTATGCCCTGGCAACCAAGCTTCACCCTATCTTGCCCTTGACAATAAAAGTTACTTACTCTGTAAATCAGGGGGTCCAGTGGTTCTCCCTCTGGGACAGCCTGAGGCACACCACTCCTCTGGCACCAGCCAAGATCCCGTAGGGAAGGTATCATCTCTTCTCTGAGTGGATGAGAAAGAGCTGGTTTCCTAAGGGAGCCGGGGGCTGTGGGAACGCCACCCAAATCTTCATTCTTCCCCATCAGGCCAGGAGAGACAGGAGGCAGCATTAAGCTTTTCTTCTATCCACACCTCCACCTTGTGAGTCTGAGTTCTCTCTAGGGACTCACTGGTGCAGAGGGAAGACAGCAACTCCCAGCTCTACTCCTGAACCTGGAAAGTGATTCCTTAATGGAATCACTAATCCTTCCCTTTCTCCCATCTCGGCATGCTCACAAGCTCCACCTCTATAGCGGCCAGAGCTAAGGCCTCATGGTGTTGGAGGCCTGTCTGGTGCTTTCTCTGAGCTGGCTCTCCTGCTGTGAATTTCCACTGCCCTCCATCAGGGTCGTTTCTGTTCCTGATGCTGCATTAGAATGATCCATGAGCTCTGCAAGCGCTAAAATTCCCACCCCTGCCCAGCCCAACCACAACCTCCAGGGGATCGGGCCAGGTGTCTGTTCTCTTTACATCATTGGAGCACCCTTGTGTGTAGTTTGGCATGAGCAGAATGGGCCCACAACAGTGTCCTGAATTACAATATTAACGCCTACATGAGTGTGAAATTAAGTCACTCTCCTTGGGAATGCCCCCTCCCCCAACACATACCACATGCCTAGGAATCCCCCACATGCCCATCATTTCCAAAGCCTACCCTTTCCCAGAGCTGCCCCACGGGATGCACAAAGGCTCCTGGTGAGTGTGGTAAACAGTCAGCTCAGTGCCCTCCCAGCTGGAAGAAGCCCAACATCCTCTGTCTGTGGCTCTCCCTGTTTCCCTCGTGGGAGGGGGCACCATTAACGGTTTTTATAATGCCTTCCACATTTGCAAATAAAATGAACTCTGCCCCACCTTAAGAACTAAGTGGAAAGTTGAAAGAAAGAAATCAATTTTTGAAGCCAAATTCAATGAACTATATTCATAATTTAAAAAGCCTTTCAGATTCTTTCACTGTATTTCCCCCTCTAGTTATTTTTTATTACTATATTTCAAATTCCTACCTTTGACATCCCTTTTTCACTGAAGTTCAACCTGTTCATTTTTTAAAATATATCTACATCTATTAAATGTCAAGAATGATGGATCCAAACCGACACCAAAGGTAAATGCACGTTATCCTGTCCTAGGAAGAAACTGGTTACACACATTGTTGACTTCAAACGCCAGCACTTGATTCAGTTCAGATGCCACTAATTTTGCTACGTTAAATTATCTTGCAAAAAATTCTAACCTTCTGAGATCCTTTGCTCTTGCTTTAAATATTATTCATATATTGTCAAAAAACTCTCGATTTTCTTTCTGTGCTCTTTCTGAATAAACAGTTTCCCTTCATTTTCCAAGGTGACTATATTTTGTCTTGAGATCAAAATATTTCCCAAGAAACATATGGCCCATGCCATGGAAAAGCCCTACCCATATATCGGAATTTAATTTACATGCCACACGCCTGTCTTCAGGGTGATGGACAGAAGATGAGAAATAGCCGCTGTTCCCGGGTTCATCTTTCCCTTGAAGCATCCTAAACTCTGGGGAAGAGAAAACCAAGTATTTTAGAACTCTGGATGAGCATCAGCAGGACATTTCTGGGGACCCATTTTGTAGGTCAGGTGCAGAATGGTCAGGTTGGTGTCGCCAAAACAGGGACAAGCGGCCCATAAAGATGATGGCACCATAAAAAGGCAGCCAGCCTGAACTGCAAAGTCATCTAGGAGAAGAGGGAAGGACTAAAATCTTTCAAGCTCCTGCAATGCTGTGGGCACAGTGTTCATCCTACTTATCCCAAAAACATAAAGAAAGAAACATGAGGACTGGGCGCAGTGGCTCACGCCTGTAATCCCAGCACTCTGGGAGGCCGAGGCGGGCGGATCATGAGGTCAAGAGATCAAGACCACCTTGGTGAAACCTGGTCTCTACTAAAAATACCAAAAAAGGTAGCTGGACGTGGTGGTGCGTGCCTGTTGTCCCAGCTACTCGGGAGGCTGAGGCAGAAGAATTGCTTGAAACTGGAAAATGGAAGTTGCAGTGAGCTGAGACTGTGCCACTGCACTCCAGCCTGGCAATAGAGTGAGGCTCTGTCTCAAAAAAAGAAAGAAAGAGAGAGAGAGAGAGAGAGAGAGGGGAGAGAGAGAGAGAGAAAGAAAGACAGAAAGAAAGAGAGAGAGAGAGAGAGAGAGAGAGAGAGAGAGAGAGAGAGAGAAGCAGGAGACCTTGTTGTCGCTAAGGATATATTGTGAAAAATCTCTAAAAATAAATTTCAAACTTGCAGCTTACTGAAAAATCACTGTTACCAAAGGCTGGAGAAGACCTTTGGTAACAAGCTCTTCCAGCTGAGAGGGCACTGAGCTGACTGTTCACCACACTCACCAGGAGTCTGTGCATCCCGCAGGGCAGCTCTGGGAAAGGGTAAGCTTTGGAAATGATGGGCATGCAGGGGATTCCTAGGCATGTGGTATGTGTTGGGGGAGGGGGCATTTCAAAGGCAGAGTGACTGAATTTCACACTCATGACTCATGTGGGTGTTAATACCGAAGACCCTTACCACTGCTCTATCTCCATCATCGGCATTATTTCCTAAGGAATGGCTGAGGCCCAGGAATGTGATGAAGTTCATTGAAGAAATGATGAGTAAACAGCAGTTAAAAAAAAAAAAGAAAGAAAAGGTAAAAGTGAGGGAAGGGCTGGCAGCTAGGGACACACATTAGCTACCTACTGCTGAGCTTAAACTTACCCTCAAAACTTAGTGACTTAAAAAAACAAACAGGCATGCTATCACAGGTTCTGCAGCAGAAATTCAGAAGTGGCTCTGGGCCAGGCTCGGTGGCTCATGCCTATAATCCTAGCACTTTGGGAGGCTGAGGTGGGTGGATCACCTGAGGTCAGAAGTTCGAGACTAGCCCGGCCAACATAGCGAAACCCCATCTCTACTAAAAATACAAAAACATTAGCTGGACATGGATGCATGTGCCTGTCGTCCCAGCTACTTGGGAGGCTGAGACAGGAGAATCGTTTGAACCCGGGAGGCGGAGGTTGCAGTGAGCCTAGAATGTGCCATTGCACTACAGCCTGGGCAACAAGAGTGAAACTTCATCTCAAAAAAAAAAAAAAAAAAAGAAAGAAAGAAATGAGTCACTAGGTCCAGCCCACATTCATAAGGAGGGGAATTAGACTCCACCCCTTGAAGGAAGAGTATCAAAGAACTTGCACATATTTTAAAACCACCACAGAAGGAGTGAGGGAGCAGGAGTAGCTTGGTAGCAGGGAATTTTGTTGTGTGCATAACTTGGCAATAAAAACACTACTTTTACGTTCTAACACAGTTGCTTCCAAACAGCCAAGTCAAAATGCCCCGACCCTTCAGACCCATTTAGGATCACCTCCAACTCTAACAATCTGGCCTGGCGCAGTGGCTCACGACTGCAACCCCCGCACTCCAGGAGGCCGAGGCGGGTGGATCATGAGGTCAAGAAGTCGAGACTATCCTGGCCAACATGGTGAAACCCCGTCTCTACTAAAAATACAAAAATTAGCTGGGTGTGGTGGTGCGTGCCTGTAGTCCCAGCTACTTGAGAGGCTGAGGCAGGAGAATTGCTTGAACCCGGGAAGCAAAGGTTGCAGTGAGCCGAGATCATGCTACTGCACTCCAGCCAGTGTAACAGAGCAAGACTCGCAAGACTCTGTCTCTCTCTCTCTCTCTCTCTCTCTCTCTCTCTCTCTCTCTCTCTCTCTCTCTGTGTGTGTGTGTGTGTATATATATATGATGATATTCATGCAATCTTGCAAATCACTTTATGTTTCGGTGCTCAAAGCCAGTAAGCAATTGTATCAACCTTATTAAGAAGATCATGAACCTGTAGGGAGGCCCGGGCTAAGTTCACTGTCCTCAGACTGACCTCCCAGATTTCACTGACTGTTGCAGTTAAACAGAATGTGTTGAACAATTTGCACATTTGACCCACGTATTAAATTCATATAATTTTGTAGCAAGAGATGGCTTTGTCCCTGCAAAGGCTCCCTCACTCCATCTCAGATAAAAATAAGCAAAGCTGCTTTTAGAAGCTTTGTATACTTTTTTCCCCTTCTGACAGCCTTCAAGTGGCAGCATATGATTTGGTCCCTGAGACATACAAAGTGTTTTAATTAAAGGTTGTCTAAAAATACAGAACGTTTCCACAACCACATCTGCCATTAACTCTTCTGACATCCTGGCGGCATTAAGTCCTAGAAGATTCTTACATGTTAAAAACAACCCAAGTATGCCTCTGCTGTCTGTTTGCTCCGGCAAAAGCAAGGAGCCTCTTTGTCGTTGGTGACCACAGTAATTATGGGCACTGTGGCGCCGGCTACAATTTGTTCTTACAACTTGAGAAACAAGTGTACAGATTTTGTGACATTTTGCTGAATGGCTTTATTTAAACATTCTGTGTGGAGGAGTAACGGCTTAAGGGTCCACTAGACCCATCCAGAGTACCAGCTTTCTACTGCCGTTGATCACCAGCCCCCTCCCCGCGCCCGTGACTTTGGACGAGTCCATTCACTCCCTTGGCCTCCAGATTTGTTTTTTACTCTATCGTTGCCATCGAACAATGACAACAGGCCAAGGACCAAGGACCGTGCGAAGTGCTTTACGTTGATGACAGCACCTAATCCTGTCTCATCCCCAGGAGCAGGTCCCATTATGTCAATTAATTCTTCATTTTGATTGTGGATGCTTTATATGATGTTAAAGAAAGGCTTTTCGGCAGGATTCAGCGGCCCAAGCCTGTAATTCCAGAAATTTGAGAGGCTAAGGCAGGAAGATCGCTTGAGCCCAGAAGTTTGAGACCAGCCTGGGCAGCATAGTGAGATCTCGTCTCTAAATTTTTTTTATTTGTTTGGAGACGGAGTCTCACTTTATTACCCTGGCTGGAGCACAGTGGCACAATCTTGGCTCACTGCAACCTCTACTTCCGGGGTTCAATTGATTCTCCTGCCTCAGCCTTCCTAGTAGCTGGGACTACAGGCACGCACCACCACACCCAGCTAATTTTTGTATTTTTAGTAGAGACGGGGTTTCACCATGTTGCAGGCTGGTCTCAAACTCATGACCTTAGATGATTTGCCCACCTCAGCCTCCTAGATTGCTGGGATTACAGGAGTAAGCCACTGCACCCAACCTAAATTTTTTTTTTTTTTTTTTAACAAAGAAAGGCTTCTCTTTAAGAAGCAATGGAGGGTAGTGGTAAACAGCACATACATTAGAGAAAGAGCATCTAGGTTCAAATGCTAGCTCTGCCATTTACTATTATAGCTGAGTGATCTTGAACTAACTACTTAGCCTCTCTGTGCCTCAGTTTTTCCCATCAATAAAATTTGGGTCTCAAATTTAACAAGATTTATAGGCTTGTTACCATGAATTAAGTAAGTTAAAGAGCTTAGAACAGTGCTTGATACATAATGAGTTTGGCCAGAGAACAGTGAATCTGGTATGATCTGGAACCAGTCCTTCACTGCACCAAAGAGGTAGACTAGGGAATTCTATCCTTGATTCGTCAAGGGAGAGGAAAAACAGGCTTTCTGGAATGACCTCTGTGCAGACGTCTCAGGAGACACCGACCTGAGCCAGAAAAAGAAGAGCCTTAAGGCTTTCCTGCAGGCCAGGCTATCTGACAGATAAGGCAGAGCCCACCGCAGTGCCAGTCTTCTTTTAGCGACAAGGCCATGAATGGCAGCAAGGCCCTGTCAGATGCACCTCAACAAGGGCCACCCGCACTGCAGGGCAGATGTTATGACATTTCATGCAGATTTCCAAGCTGCTGGGACCCATTAGGCCCATCATGAGATTGCCTTCCTCATTTTCTGTAATCTCTATGATGACCTTGTAACTGATCAACACCCAGAAGCCTGAATCCAACTTTGGCTTCAGGCTTGCTTTGGCCCACAAATGGACATTAGCAATGCATGAATAAAATATTTGCTCTTTCCTTCCTTCTTTCCAGAAACTCCTTCCAGATATTCCTCCCTACAAATGCGACGCTGCCATACATATTCCCTGGGCTGCTGTGGGTAGTGTAGGAGTCCTGGTCTTTAAGAGGCTGAAGGTTCCCTTAAACAGGAACCCACTTCACATATCTTTGCAAAGGTAACAAAAGATAAAGATTTCATTCATCAGAACCTGAGGAGTGGAGTAAAAAAATGTAGATTACTCACAGAAGAGGCTTCAAATAGGAGAGAAGAATTTCTCTCAGGGCTTTTGGCAGCTGGAGGTCATGAATAGATGCATATCTGCATTGAACAGGTAACTGTTCAGGGAAGAAAAAGCGATGAGAGCAAGAGAAGAGATAGGATGTCGGGAAAATCTCAGTTCTATTGAGTTGAGCATTGTGTTGTAGGAACAGCTGCAGTCCGCATGAAGGATACTTAGAGAGGGAGACATGGAAAAGAATTTTTAAGAAGTTTTGCCATGCATTAAGAATCTCCCCCTTCTTCCTCCAAACCACCCCTTGGAGACTTTTCAAGAGACTAAGAAAAACTGGAGGTGTTTTTAATTCTATTATTCTGAGGGACTTTTAATTCTTTTTATTGATACTATACAAATTTGGGGCCACCGGGGCACCAGTTACAGTTAGATTATATATACAAAACACACTAGCTTCAGAAGAATCTCAATCCCGGGATTCTGTAGTTCTAAGAACACAATATCCGGGCGAATATTATCTAAGCAGCAGTGTTTGTGCCAAATCCCCGGAAGAAAACCTGCCTTTTCACCTTGTGGGGCCCCGCAACCTACGTAAGGGACAGCACGGAAGGCAGATCGTTCACGGTAGAATGAGACTTGCAAGGCTCTCCTGGGGACTCCTACACTTACCAGGAAGTGATGGGGTTCCCAGAATTCCGTGTGGATCCAGCACCAGTGAGCTCTCTCTGGTTCCCTTTGTTATAAATCTCCTATACTCCTAGTCCAGGAAAAGAGGACTGCTCATCAGAATTCTTTAGCCATAACACAATGTCACTCATAAGACATAAGAGCACACCATTTGTGTAAAAATAACTGGAAGAAACTGAGCCAGGACCAGGTATTCTTCTCTCACTAGAATGAGTTATATCTCTTCTCCATCAAAACAAAAATTTTCTCCGCTTTCTCATCTTCCCTTTACTCTCAAATCCTAGAGATGTTTGTGAGCCCGTCATTCCAACACCGATGATTCATGTCAAAAAAACACCACAGATTTTTCGAATTTTTATGGACAGGTTCTCACTCTGATACCCAGGCTGGAGTGCAATAGTGCAATCATAGCTGACTGCAGCCTCAGACTCCTGGGCTCAAGCGATCCTCCCACCCCAGCCTCCTGAGTAACTGGGACTACAGGCACATGCCACCACACCCAGCGAATTGTTTATTTTTTGTAGAAATGAGCTCTCACTATGCTGCCCAGGCTGGTCTCAAACTCCTGGGCTCAAATGAACCTCCCATGTCCGCCTCCCAAAGTGCTGAGATTATAGGAGTGAACCACTGCCCCCGCCCCCACAGATATTATTGAGCCCTCATCAGACAAACTTCTCATCAGCTTTCAATGCCAGCGACACCCCTCATCTTAAACAGTCACCCTCCTGCTTGGCTTCCATGGTGAGGCTCTGCCTTAAGTAGTTGCCTTAATCCTAATCCTCTGGCTGGGCCTTGCTACCTTGTTGCAGACTTTCATTCCTCTACATTCCCACTTCATTTTCCCTCAAGGACTCCATCCTAAACTTTCCTTTTATCACCCTGTGTCTCTTCCCTGGGCAGTCTCAATGCATGCAGCTTCATTACCATCCAAAATGTCAGAACACTTAGAGCTCAAAAGTGCCCTAATTGTACACTTCAAATCTCCACTTGAGCATCTCCAAGAGGATTCGTGTTCAGTGTGTCTAAAACTGAACATGTTATCAACCCTTCAAACTTGGTTCTCTGCCAGTGTTCCTCCCCTCAGTAAATACCGAAACTAATAATATGATAGCAAATATACACAGTTTACCATATGCCAAGCACCAGTCTACACATATTATATGTGACTTCTGTAAGTCTCTTACTTTGCATAGAAACTCTGAGGGGTCACACTTTATTAGCTCTGTATTACAAATTAGGAAATTACAAGAGGTCAGGGGATTTTCCTGAGGCACTCTGTTAGTAAGCAGTGGATTCACAGTCTGCATAGTTGTTGATCTGGTTGGGCTGTGTCTCCACCCAAATCTCATCTTGAACTGTAGCTCCCATAATTCCTATGTGTTGTGGGAGGGACGGGGGGGCGCGGTAATCGAATCATGGGGGCAGGTCTTCCCTGTGTTGTTCTTGTGATAATGAGTAAATCTTATGAGATATGATGGTTTTATAAAGAGGAGTTTCTGTGCACATGCTCTCCCTTGCCTGACACCATGTAAGATGTCCCTTTGCTTTTCCTTCTTCTTCCACCATGACTGTGAGGCCTCCCCAGCCATGTGGAACTCTGAGCCATTAAAGCTCTTTGTCTTTATAAATTAGTCTGAGGTATGTCTTTATTAGCAGCATGAAAACAGACTAACAAAGTTGTCAAGCCAGAAACTAGGGAGGGATCACTGACATTTGCCCTTGTTTACACCCTAATTCTTCACCAAGTTCTGCTTGTTTTTGCTTCTAAACAGATGTTGACTCTTCTCACAACTCCCTATTGTGGCTACCTCCCTGTGTCAGCTTCCCTTCTTCTTCCTGAGATGACTGCAATGGCCTATCCAGCTTCCTATGTCTAACACATGGCAGCCAAAATGACTCTCTCAAAATGTGAATCTGATCACTTATGCCCTTAATGTCTTCCCCTTGCTTTTTAAACAAAACCAAATTCCTAACGATAACCCATATAGATTCTGAGGGTCCGCTGCCCTCCCCCTCCAATTCTCCAGCATGTCATGTACACACTGTCTTCACTTCTTATTCTGGGCTGCAGCCACACTGTTCTTTCAGTCCCACGATTGAAATCTTCTTTGCTTTTTTAAATGCTTCTGCTTCTTCTACCCCTGCTCTTCCCTCTGCCTAGAATGTTCTTTACCAGCTCTCTACCTAGTTAACACCTACTTGTTTATCAGATCTCAGACCACATTCATTTTTTCAGCAAGAATCCTTTGCCCCCAAATAGTGTGTTCTTTTCTTCGTGGCACTAATCTCATTTAATTTTACAAGCATTAGTTTCACCATTGGACTGGTGTCTGTCTCCCCACTGGTTGGAAGCACCTTGAAGGCACCAACCATGTCTGTTTTGTTCACCACAGCATCCTTCTTTAACCAGCACAAGACCGGAAAATAGTTGGCGTCCATTGATGTCTGTTGGATGGATGGATGGATGGACACACAGATATGAAATGAAGGGGGACAGTGAGAAGCCCAGCCTACTGCCCATTTTTGTTCTCCACATTCATCTGAAAGATGATCTTTTTTCTTCTTTGCACACTCAGTCGTGTCTTCAGTATGTGTATGCATGTTAAGCACTGGAAGACAAGTGATTCCTACAAACCTAAAAGAGGCTGGCTACCAGGCTCATGATAGCAATGAATAAAACTGGAGGAAAAACAAAAAAATACAGAGTTCTAATCACCACAAGACAGTGTGAAGAGCACTAACATGGTGTCTGCAAACGTGTTTCCAGGCACAACTCTGTCGTCCTTAGCTGCACAATCCTACAGAAATCTATTTGCTTAGTTTCTCCAAATGTTATTTTTTTTAAAAGTTGAAGATACAATGTTATCTTTATCTTTAAAATGCCTGTTTGCTTATTAATGTTTCAGTTATTTCTATTATGGCATTTGAATTCATTACGTAGAGCATTTCACATAGGATATAAGATGGAAGTTTAAAATTAGAGATTTCATAGAAGTATGGCTTTTAAAGTTCATTTAGCATTGTTTCCAGGCCAGATTCTAGTGTTTTGCTGCATTTTAAAATAGCAATTTAAATGTTCCATTTCTTTTATTCACTGTAGCCATATATTTGCCACTCTATAAACTTTAACATGGAAGAAGCCATGTTACTTAATTATCAAAATTATTAATTTATTTTTATCATAAAATGTTGCTGAGTAGAGTTAGTTTATATACTACTGTTCAGGGCTGCAGCATGTCATCTATCTCTCAAACTTCAAAACATATTTTCTTTTTTAAAAAAATCAATAAACTATAAGCACCACGAGTTGAGCTTCATCTTCTTGCTGAATTCTATTTGTACACTTTTCAGAAGTTACTTCTGAAAGGGAAGAGAAGCAAACTTCAGATCTGTGTTGAGTCTAATTAAGATAAGTACATTGGGTGACTTGGAATAAGACCCACACCACCAGGAAACTTCGGTTCATTTCCCAAGTGTAAATAAACACATCCACTTTGCTGTTAATAAAAGCAATGGCAGGGCAATAAAAAGCTTGGCTGACATGAATAAAGATGAAGTTGTGAATACTTAATGACAAAATGAGTTAAGAGACGCAGACCTGGAATAAGTCAGTCTGAATACATGTGAATTTCTACCAGTGAGGGCAGGACCTGTAAGTTTCACACTAATGCTGAGCTTCAAATGTGTGAGTTCCATAAATTCATTTTCAAACTAGACTTTGTGGTTTATTTTTAGATCTGGCATTTAAAATGCAGTAGAAAAGCAATGCTCATGAATGCTGTACGTGGTGTTTCTTTTTCAGGTGGTGGGTGAACATGGGTTGAAGAAGAGACCAAGTTGGAGATTTACAGACATTCAATTCCCTTTTATATAAAGGTTAATTCCAAATGTACCATCTTAGAAACCTGTTTAAAAGTGTTCATATCCAGAAAGCAAATGAGGGGTTTTATCTAACAGGAAGGAAGAGAGATGCAGGTGGTGGCCATATTTTGTTTAGGGCTCATACAAACTTGCAGATTGGCAAACAGGTTTGTAAGCATTAGCTGGGAGATCTTGGGAAAGTCCCTTCCCCACTATGGGCTCAGTTTTCCAAGCAATACACTATTTTAAAATGGATGTCTTCCAAAGTCCCTTTAGCTATAATATCATAGGATGCTATGAGTATTTTCATGATTTCATGGAAGCATGAGTTAAAATTTTTATTTTATTGACTTATTTATTTGACGGAGTTTTGCTCTTGTTGCCCAGGCTGGAGTGCAATGGTGTGATCTTGGCTCACCACAACCTCCACCTCCCAGGTTCAAGCAATTCTTCTGCCTCAGCCTCCCGAGAAGCTGGGATTACAGGCATGCACCACCACTCTCGGCTAATTTTGTATTTTTAGTAGAGATGGGGTTTCTTCATGTTGGTCAGGCTGGTCCTGAACTCCCAACCTCAGGTGATCTGCCCACCTCGGCCTCCCAAAGTGTTGGAATTACAGGCGTGAGCCACCGCGCCCGACCGAGTTGAAATTATTTCTGCCTTTGAGTTTTCATTAAAAAGATTTGCCTTCTGATTTTCACATGAGTATCTTGTAAGTTTGGTTGCTGAAAGTCATTCCAGACAATTTGATCTATGGCACCATTCAATCATTAATTCAACAAACACTTATTGAGTGCCAGGTACCATGTCTCCAACAAGTGTCAGGAGATCCTCAACTGAAAACCAAGCTTAGAAATAAAATTTTTCATTTGGATTTGGTCACCAGGGAGGCCCTCTCTGTTCAGCATGTGATCCCTACAATCATCTTTATTTCAATCTTTTCTAACTATATTGGTATTCCCAGTATTGATTATATAACTAAAATAAAATGTATGCATGTTTAAGTGTTTGTTACGGCCCCAAACTAGACAGACTTTTAACAAATTTAAGGAAAGTATTTGGAAGAGTTAACTCTATGACATAGAGTATGTGAAACACCTGAAACTTACTTCGAGTGGCCTAAGAGAATACGAGAGATAGGTGGCCCTTCTCAGAGGCAGCCAAAATTGAGATTCAATAGGATGTCCTGACACCTGCCAATTAAGAAAATAATACATCAGGATACTGTGAGACAGAAAACTCATTTCATGTATTAGCCCCAAATTCCAAGAAATGATTTGCAATAAAGGTGTTTCTCAATGAGTAGCTGTATGTAGCATGATGAGTAAGTGATAGTAAGAATTCACTTATTTAAAGATGATTGACAGTTCTCCCAAGTAACACTGAAGGAGCCATCTACTACAAAAAGTTACTTATTTACCTCCATAAGTACCCTGTATTTATGTAAATATAAAACAAACATTTATTAGTATGGGTATTGTGTGGAAAGCAGAGGATTAGCAGTGCATTAAAAATGATCTCTACCCCCTTGCATATAATTTAGAGAGAAAAGATAGTGACATAAATAAGTATTCTAGAAGTCCAATTTTTAATGGCAGCGTAATGATAGTCCTGCTCCTTTTATATCTTTGAAATCACCCAAAACAACTAAGAGTAAATATAAGTGTGAAATACATAGTTTGGACACACACACACACACACACACACTACATTTGCAGGAAACAATTCATTGTTGAGGAATAACAACCTCCATTACAAGCGGCCCTATTTCTGCCAAGCTCTGTTGACAAGATAGAAGTTTGAATCCTAAAACAATTCACCCACATATACAAAACCCTGAGTAATGAGAAACCAGGGACAATTCCTGCTGGCCTAAAACACAGTCCTGATCTCCCCAACTGAAACTTCCTAAAAACAACTAGTCCAGGAGGAACTTTTCATATTTGAAACTGAGTAGGAATTTTTTGTAAGAAAATATTATATAAAAATGTCACAAGAAAAAAAATGGGTAAAGAAACTGGAAGAATAAGTGACAAAGAACCCACATTAGAAAACATAAAAGGAGATGAAAATTATAATCCACATACTACCATGAATTTTTAAAACTGGAAACAATTACAACTAACAAAACAAGAGCACAAAGCAAAAACAAAGAGCTAGAAAAGCTACTAGAAGATTATAAGGAAATGATATATTAACTGGTAGAACTCAAGAAAGAAGTAAAATGGATAAATCATTACTAAAAAAGGTTACATTGGAAGCAGTACAAGAGAGAAAAAGAATTCCTGGAAACATAGTAATGGACATAAACACAAGAATAAAAAAATTATTTTAGGAAATAAAAACCAACAAAACATTTTTTAAAGTTTTTAAAATTTTAACTGAAAAATAAACAAAGCACATAAAGCATAATTATAATGGTCACGGAAGAGAACTGAAATAAGGAGCTAAATTAAAGGTATATTTTAAAATGTAGTTCAAGAGAATCATCAAAAAAAAGAGGAAGCTTTGAATTGAAAGAGCATATTGTTTCCCAATTGTGGGAGATAAGAAGGCAGAGAAAATGGATACAAAATAAACATCAGTACATATTACAGTAAAATTCCCTGATTTCGTAAACAAATAATTATTTTGCTAGCCTGAAAAAAAAAAAAAGAAAGATCAATTTGTCTACTAAGGAGAAGGAAAAAAAATAGGCTGGGCGCAGTCGCTCACCTTTGTAACCCCAGCATTTTGGGTGGCCGAGGCAGGCAGATTGCCTGTGGTCAGGAATTCGAGACCAGCCTGGCCAACACAGTGAAACCCCATCTCTACTAAAAATACAAAAATTAACCGGGCATGGTGGTACATTCTTGTAATGCCAGCTACTCAGGAGGCTGAGGCAGGAGAATCACTTGAACCTAGGAGGTCAGAAAGTGCAGTGAGCTGAGATCTCACCACTTCACTCTAGCCAGGGCAACAGAGCAAGACTCCATCTCAAAAAAAAAAAAAAAAATCAAGTGACTTCAGATTTATCTGCTTGAACCTAAGAAGTGCTCCAGTACAATGCCTACAAAGATTTTCAAGGAATAAACTATGACTCAAGAATTTTAAACTCAGCCAAACTGTCATTCACATACAAAACCTATAGATAAGTATGTTTCCCATGAAACTTTTCTGAGGAAACTATAAGAAGAGAAAATTCACTAAATCAATGACAAATGGAGAAACTACACTGAAATACAGACAATGAACAGTTAATCCACTTAACTCTTTGGCTACAGCTAAAGAAAACATAGAGATAAAGGCTATGTAAACAAATATAAATGGGAGCCCAGCACAGTGGCTCACTCCTATAATTCCAGCTACTCTGGAGGCTGAGGCAGGAAGATCACCTGAGGCCAGAAGTTTGAGAGTAGCCTGGGCAAACAAAGCAAGACCCCTATCTCAAAAAGAAAAAAATATATATTTTTTAAGTAGCCGAGTGTGGTGGTGCATATCTGTAATCCCAGTTACTTGGGAGGATGAGGTGGGGGTATTACTTGAGCCCAGGAGTTTCAGGCTGACATGGGCTATAATCACACCACTGCACTCCAGCCTGAGCAACAGACTAAGGATCTCCTCTCTTAAAAAAACAAAACAAAATAAAATGTAAATGGTATATACCCTGACAACATAAAAGATGATTAAACAATAATCATCTGTTTAATAATGATTAAACAGAAAAAAGACAGGGAATTACATAATTTAGTAGTTTTCTCATTATTTATATGCAAGAAAATCAGGAGATAATGGTAATAGAGTTATAAGTATATAAGGCTATAAAAGTATATGTTAAAAATATACATATGTAATCCAATAACTGAATGGAAAACAGAGGAAATACACTGATTTCAATATTGAGGAAAAATACAAACACAGAAGAACAGTGACAACAAAAAATTCACCTACAGAGATTATGTGGAAAAACATTTTTAAGCACTAAAAATAGAATTAACATAAAATATAATGACAGAAAAAGTTGAAGTCTATCTGTAGACTTCAGCTACATCTCACTGCAAATGATTTGATGAAATATGTTTACCAAAAGAAAATGATCCAAGTAATGAAGTACCACATAGAAGTTTCTGAAAAATAACTATCAAAATCCCAGCTGCTCTTTTTGCTGAAATTGAAAAGCCAACCCTAATTCATTTGGGAAATGCAAAGACCCACAATTGCCAAAAACAGTCTTGGAAAAAAAAAGAACAAAGTTAGAGGACTCATAGCTCCTGATGTCGATAGTTAACCACAGAGTCACAGTAATCAAGACAGTATGGTACTGGCTTAAAGACAGAAATATAAAACAGTGAGATCAAATTGAGAGTCCAGATATAATCCCCTACTTCATGGTCAACTGACTTAACAAGGCGCTAGCACGTTTCAATAAAACAATAGTCTTTTTGACAAATGGTGCCAGTACCACTGACTATCCACATAAAAATAAATAAAGATGGATCCCTACTTCACAAAAAAATTTACTCTAAATGGATCAGAGATCTAAATGTCAGGGCCAAAACTGTAAAACTGTTAGAAGAAAACATAGGAGTAAATCCTTCTGACCTGGGATTAGAGAATTACTTATTAGATATACGAAAAGCATAAGAGAAAAAAAAGTTAAATTTAACTTGAACAATAAGAAATTTTGTGCTTCATAAGGCATCACCATGAAAGTGAAAGGTAACCCACAGAATGGGAGAATATATTTGCAAACATTTGTAAATATCTGCTAAAGGACTTCTAACAAGAATATATAAAGAACTCTTACAATTAAACAATAAAAGGACAATTAGCCCAATTTTATTTAATTTATTTTTTTATTTATTTGTTTGTTTATTTTTGAGACAGTGTCTCACTCTGTTGCCAAGCTGGAGGTCAATGGCACAATCTCAGCTCACTGCAATCTCTGCCTCCCAGGTTCAAGCGATTCTCCTGCCTCAGCCTCCCAAGTAGCTGGGACTACAGGCACATGCCACCACACCCAGCTAATTTTTGTATTTTTAGTAGAGATGGGGTTTCACCATATTGGCCAGGATGGTCTCCATATCCTGACCTCATGATTCGCCCGCCTCGACCTCTCAAAGTGCTGGGATTACAGGTGTGAGCCACTGGGCCCTGCCTAGCCCAATTTTTAAAATGAGCAAATGATCTGAGATTTAAATAGCTATTTCTTCAAAGAAGATATTCAAATGTCCCATAAGCACATGAAAACAAAAAAATTCTACATCGTTAGTTTTTAGGGGACTGCAATCCAAAGCCACAATAAGATACCACTTCTCACCTACTAGAATGGCTAAAATCAAAAAGATGGACAATAACATCTGTTGGTGAGGATGCAGAGAAATTAGAACCCTCCTACATTGCTGGTGGACATTTTAAAATGGTGCAGCCACTTGCCAAACAGCTTGGTAAATCCTCAAAAAACTAAATATAGAATCACAATTTGATCCAGCAATTTTACTCTTAAGATATCTGTTTTAATTCATTCAGGCTGCTATAATAAAATGGCTTAAACTGGGTAGCTTATAAATAACAGAAATTTATTTTCTCACACTGCTAGAGACTGGGGTGTTCAAGATCAAGGCAATGGCAAATTTGGGGTCTAGTGAGGCCTCATTTTCTGCTTCATAAATGGTTGTCTTTGTGCCATAATTTTGCACAGCAGAAGGGACAAGGCAACTTTATGGGACCTCTTTTGTAAGGGTAGTAATCTCATTCATGAGGACTCTGTGCTCATGACCTCATCACCTTTCCAAGGCCCCATCTCCAAATACGAACATTTGTGATTAGATTTCAACATTTGAAAACTTGGGGGAAACAAAAACATTCAAACCATAGCAATATCCGAGAGAAATAAAAACATATGTCCTACCAAAAACTTGTACTTAAGTATTCACAGCAACATTATTCATGATAGCCAAAAAGTAGAAACAACCAAAATCTTCATCACATGATCAACTGATAAACAAAATGTCTTATATTCCTACTATGAAATATTATTCAACCGTAGAAAGAAACGAAGTTCTGATACATGCTGCAACATGAATGAAGCTTTGAAATATTATGCTAGTGTTTTAAAGAAGCCAGAAACAAAAGGCCACAGATCCCATTAACATGAAATGCTCAGAACAGGCAAATTTATAAAACACAGAAAGTATTTTAATGATTGCCAGAGACTAGGGGGAGGGATGCATGGGAGTGGTTGTTCATGGCTATGAGGCTTTTTTTGGAGGTGATGAAAATATTCTGGAATTAGATAGTGACACTCTGTAAATCTATTTTTAAAAACACTGAATTGATCATATTAAAAGCGTGAACTTTATGGCATGTAAATTACTTCTAAAAGAAGCTGTTATTTTTTTAAATGAGAGAGAAGGAGGTGTTTTGACATGATTATCAAAATATGTATAATAAAGGAAAAAAGCAAGGTGATATTGTATGTTTTACACATGTGTAAAAACTAGATCAATAGGAAGAGATATAGATTATATATAGATATATAGAGAGATTTACTGACAGGTGTGGGAGGGAAGCCAACATTTTATTCTATATCCTTTTATGCTTTTTGTTGTTTGAACTATGTGCAGGTGTTATATCTATTAAAATAATAGGAATTCAATGGCTTACTCTAAGGAAGACCATGCTCATCAGCATATGAGAGGCAGACAAAATGCTTTCCATAGCAAGATGAGCACCTACACAGCAGGTAGAACATGGGAGGATTCCAAGTGGAAAGAAAATTTAAGACAAGTCTATGAACCCCAGCACTTTGGGAGGCCAAGGCGGGCGGATGACCTGAAGTCAGGAGTTCGAGAGCAGCCTGGCCAACATGGCGAAACCCCATCTCTAATAAAACTACAAAAAAATTAGCCACCTGTCTGTAGTCCCAGCTACTCAGGAGGCTGAGGCACAAGAATGGCTTGAACCTGGGCAGTGGAGGTTGCAGCGAGCCAAGATTGCACCATTGCACTCAGCCTCAGTGACAGAACGAGACTCCATCTCAATTAAAAAAAAAAAGGATAGAAAAGAAAAGAAATTTAATACAAGTCTAAAAAGATCTCCTGACTCCATTTAATCAGAGCCAAAAGCACTCAAGTCAGAAAGAACTAAAAGAGCAAACAAGTGAGGACCGCCTCTACAGTGGTGTGGCAGGCTGGAGTGCAGGTGTCTGTAACGGAGGTAGACCTTTGCGATCTGCTAAGCTAACAATACTCACTACTAAAAAATTCAGTTGCATTTATTAACAGCTCTATCACTCTCTTAAATGAAAATGGGAAAGAATAAGGCAAAACTCTAGGCCAAGCATTGTCTCTAATGTATAATCTAGTATGTTGAATATTCAAAAGTAGTGACTATCATTTTTCAATGTTTTCTCTCTAACGTATTACATTTTGGAGAGAAACGATGACACCAGAATCCCCTGATTCTCCACCGATATCTCCCATCTTCCTTTCCCACCTTCTTTCCCTCCATACTCTTGATCTGCCTGGGAATAATCTGCAATAATAATAAATACTTCTAAAGCAAATGCATCTGAAAAGATCCCAGAATTCAGCATGACTCCCTCTCCATCAGAGTATGACTGTCGGTCAGGACCTTATGAGGGTCCCCGGCACCTGGTGCTGAGAACAGAGAGCAAGTCACCCACCACAGCTGCCTTCATCTTTCAGCAGGTACAGAAAGTGTCACATATTCCTCCAAGTATTGTCATCATTATGCATACCATCACACTTGGGAGCATTACGGTCTTCTGGCCAAGGCTGAAATGGGAGCACTGGGGCCCATTCTTGCGTTCCCGAGTTCAAGGCTGTACAATTTACGTTTGTTAAAATGCATGTGTCCTCTAACCCACTATTTCTCTTCAAGATATTTATCTTAGAAAAATGATAAATATCCTGTGCAAAATGATTCATATATGAAGATACACTGAATCATAGTTTGTAATAGTGAATAAGCAGGAAAGCAAAATACCTGTTATTACGGAGATGGTTAACCAAATTATGATGGAGCCATACTGTGAAATATGACATTGCATTTAAAAAGAATGAGATAGATCTACATATACGCACATGGAAAGCTTTTCAAGATCATCAACAAAGGAAAAAATCAAGGTGCAGAACAGTGGGGTATTCAAATAAACATACATATATCTTCACATGAGAATATAAATACATTGGAAAACGACTAGAAGTATTCACACCAAATTGATCATGGTTTTGATGGGCAAAGAGACCAGAAAGAGGGCTGAAAGTGAAACATTTGGTTTCGTCTACATTAATTGGATTTCTTTAAAACAAACATGTTTTTGTGTATTACCTGTGTAACTAAAACAAAAAACAAAAGAAAACACTGACTCATTAACTTTGTGAAAATTTTGAAAAATACAAAAATACATAAAGCAGCAGATTAAATGGTACTTGTAACCCTACCATCCAGAGATATCTACAATTAATATTTGAATGAATTTTCTCCCAGTGTTCTGTAGACCTTTTTACCATGAATTGTTCCAAGGTTTTAAAATGTAAAGTCCACACTAGAGAGCATTGACCATGATGATGTTGAGCAAGGGTTGCACACCCTTAAATTCTATTAAAAATCAGTCCAGGCCCGGCGTGGTGGCTCACCCCTGTAATTTCAGCACTTTGGGAGGCTGAGGTGGACGGACTGCCTGAGGTCGGGAGTTCAAAACCAGACTGAAAACATGGAGAAACCCGATCTCTACTAAAAATACCGAATTAGCTGGGCATGGTAGCACGTGCCTGTAATCCAAGCTACTTCGGAGGCTGAGTCAGGAGAATCACTTGAACCTGGGAGGTAAGGTTGTGGTGAACTAAGATTGCTCCACTGCACTCCAGCCTGAGCAAGAAGAGCAAAACTCCATCTCAAAAGAAAAAAAATTAGCCCAACATGGCATGGACATAATAATTTCAATTAAATGTGAAAACTTATAACTTATAGTACAGAAACAACAGAAGTGAAATGCCCTGAAGTGTCAGAACAGATTATACTATCACTTACGATTGATGCAGCCCTTAAACCCAATTTTAAACCCATTTTACAATATGCAATGATTATGTTATGCTGCTTTTATAATCCAAATAAAGCTTTAAAATCTTTCAAGTTCTTTCAGGAGCAAAATATTTTAAAGTGAAATTTTGCTCCTTTTCATTCCTGCTATAAATTCCACAACATCAAAAACCAAGGTCTAGCAAGCATGTCAATGCCAGAATCAAAACGAGATCTCCAATAATGGCAAGTCAGAGGGAGGGGAACTGAGAAAAGTATGTCTCCACCTCACCTCATAGGAAACCCTGTAGGTGGCCTAGCCTGGAAAAAAATAGATGTGACATCTTACTTCTCTCACTGTCTGATTCAAAATGATCTGATCTGTAACAAGCTCCAGATTGGGCGGTGACAGAAGTACATTTTCAGGAGGGTCACTGGGAAGTGACCACAACCACCACACTGTCTGACGTGGAGAAGTTCTGTAAGTAGAGCTTGCTGAAGAGAGACAGAAAGAATCTCAAAAGCAGATGCGCGGTGTTGTGTTTTGTAGATTCTCTATTAGTTCAGCATATCAGAGAATAGAAAGAATTATGTTTCAACAAAGCACAGTTGAGAAAGGCAAATGAAGGGGAAAGAGGTGGGATAAAGATTCACTGAACAAAAAAAAAAAAACACATACGAAGAGTAAAAGAAGTCCTCATTGGGGATAGTAAATGCCAAAACTGATGTTGCAGAAAATTGAATTAGTAATGTGAAAAACAACTAGAAAATCATTCTCAGATTTAAAAGAAAGTGATCATTAGACTAGAGTGATAAAACGATTTATAAAGGATCATGGAACATATTCTGACATGGACAAAATTGAGATTCCTTAAAAGCAATCCATAACAAATAAGAAAATAATAATCTAAAACATAATAAAAGAAAATTTCCCTTAGATCAGTAATTCTCAAAATGTGGTCTTCAAACGTTGTGGGTCCAGGACACTTTCAGAGAGTACACTAAGTCAAAACTATTTTCATAATAAAGTGATGATGTTATTTGCCTTTTTTCACTGTTTTAGTAGTGATAGTCATAGCACAAAAGCAATAATGGAAAAAACTCTAGCACCTTAGCTCAAATCAAGGCAGTAGCACCAAACTTTGTAGCCATTACGTTCTTTACACCCATGCACTTATGTTTTTAAAAATGCCAGTTTCATTTAAGAATGTCCCCAGTTAAACATTAAAAGTATTCATTTTATCACATCTTGGCCCTTGCAAACAAGCATTTGATATTCTGAGTGATAATTATAGCATGGTATTCAACCTTGAAGCCACTCCAGGGATTCTCTCCTCCTAGGATTCACGCTCTTGCATAGGCTTCTCCCACACTAACCAGGGATTACCTGTATAACTAACAGAATGTTGCAAAAATAATGGTGCATGACTTCCAAGGCTAAGTTCTAAACGATAACATTTTTCCTTTCTCTCTTAGATTGCTTCCTCTAGACAAGCAAGCTGTCAGCTTATAAAGACCCTTAAGAAGCCCCAGGGAGGTTTTCATGAGAGGAATTGAGGTCCACCTCAAAGTCTAACCAGCATTAACTTGTCAGGTACATGAATGAGCCATCTTGGCAATGGATCTTCCAGCCCCAGTCAACCCTTGTGATGAAACTGTGTGAGATAATAAATGTTTATTTTTGTGTTAAGTTGCTAAATTTGGGGGCAATTTGTTATACCCTAAAATCCTATACCACATAGCATAGTACAATGGTTGCTCCATTAGTGTGCAAGAATGGTTTATTTATTGCTCACACTGCAGGCTCTTGATGAAACAGTATCCACTTTGAAAATTTGTAGTCCTCATAGAAGAGGGGAAGGAGGGAGAAGCATGATTTGGTTTCAGACTTTCACCTGGAAGTGACACATATGGTTCCTGTTTTAAATGGGGTTATTTTTTAGGTAAATTAATTGCCAGTGGAATTAGCCACTTCCTTCATGAAATAGCACTTTTACTGACCAACTATGGGTATTCATATATGGGAAAGGCAAATAAATGGAAAAGAGGTGGGATAAGGATTAACAGAAGGAAAAAAAAAACCACAGTTACAGATACTTATCTCAAAAATGAACAAAGTGAACTATCGCTTCAAGGACAACTGACAGCATTTGTTGCCAATGATAAAACTTTGGCTTTTAAAGGAAAATTAAAAATTTGGAAAATGTATATCTGCCACTATGAATCTGACAGTTTTCCAATATATAAGGTTTTTCTGATAAAATAATGGCAATATTAAACAATGTGACTTTTCTAACATAGTATAATGAAATGTGTCAACATTCAGGAGATCTACACAGTTCAGTAAATCAATATTTTCTAAATGACCAATGCATCCATTCTAAATGCATGATAGAGCAATGGATTTTAATGTAATGCAGGACAAAGAGACCATTAATATGATTTTTCACAGTTCATGTTGCAACTCACCTTTAAGAAATTACCACTTGCCAAGTTTTGGCAAAATATCAAAGAAAAATATCCATAATCATCCAAAAAACTTTTAAAATATCCCCTCTCTTCTCTAATTACATAGCTGGGTGATACTGGGTTTTCTTCAAATGCTTCAGTCAAAACAATGTCATACAGCAAGTGGATAAAGAAGCAGACACAAGAATTTCATCATTTTTATATACTCCTCTTGAAGAGATTTGCAAAAATAAAAAGCTATTTCATTTGGGAATATATAGCCAGTTTTCATAATGGACTAAGATGTAATTGGGGTTTTCAGGTGAATTAATAAGTATTTTTTGATTCTCTGTTTTAATTGTTAATATGTCAAATATTGATAGACATATCACACACAAACAAAAGTTTGGAGAGGTAGACCTTTTAAACTTGAGACCATAAAGTTCGAAAACAACTGCCTTGGCCAAAGAAAAAGATATGTGTATGCCTAAAGGAAAAGTTTACCGTATCTGTTACTCAGAATGGGCTTGGTTATGCTGTGGTAACAAATGTCTCCAAAATTACAATGTCTTACAACAAGAAAGGTTATTTATTGCTCACACTATAGGCTCTTGAGGAAACAATATCTACTTTGGAAATTTGCAGACATTATGGCAGAGAGGAAGGAAGGAAAAGCATGATTTGGTTTCAGACTTTCACCTGAAAGTAACACACGTGTTTCCTGTTTATATGTCATTGAATAAGGTAAGGCACAGGGACAAACTTGACTTTGCATGCAAGGGCACTAGATATGGTGAATTGTAATGAAGTGTATCATACCACATTTCAGCAAAAGTCAATTTGAAGAACCTACATCATAGACACATGTGAAAAAAAGAATTAATGACAGAAATAAAGAAAATAATACAAGTATATGCAGAGGGAAAAAAGATTGCAAGAAAGAAAGAGAAGAAAAGAATAAAAGAAAAGGGAAGAAAAGAATGGAGGGAGAGAGGAAAGAAGGGAGGAGAGGGGAGCAGAGGGGAAGAAGAAAAAAGGAGATGGGGTGGAAAGGGGGAGGAAAGTGGGGAGGGGGTGGGGAAGGGGAAGGGAAGGGAATATCAAACTGAGTTCAGTTTTCTCTGCAACTTTAAATGCCAAAAGACAATGGATAGCTACAGAGTTTTAGGGGTAAAATGATGTGACTCAAAAAAAATTGTTTTGGTCAGATTTCAAAGCAGTAGAAAGCCATTTGAGATGTTTAAGGACTCAGAAATATATCACCCTTAAATACAGCTGAGAAATGAGAAAGCTGCATTATGAATAAAATGTCAGTGAGCCTGGAAACTAAACTAAAATAATGTTAAATATGTATTTGTCATATATCTGATCATAAAATGGAAGGCAAATAACAAAAATTATTTTTGCAAAGGTGTATTACTCTGTTATCATGCTGCTAATAAAGATGTACCTGAGACTGGGTAATTTATAAAGGAAAAAAGGTTTAATTAACTTCACAGTTCTGCAGGGCTGGGGAGGCCTCAGGAAACTTACAATCATGGCAGAAAGGGAACTAAGCATGTCCTTCTTCACATGGAAGCAGGAAGCAGAAGTGCTGAGCAAAAGGAGGAAAAGCCCCTGATGAAACCATTAGATTTCATGAGAACTTACTCGCTATCACTAGAAAAGCTTGAGGGTAATTGCCCCCATGATTCAATTACCTCCCACCAAGTCCCTCCATGACACATGAGGATTATGGGAACTACAATTCAAGATTAGATTTGGGTGGGGACATAGCCAAATCATATCAAAATAAATAGTATATTTAAAAAAACAGCTTAATAATAGCAATCAAGAAATTTCAGATATCTTTCAGATAAAGACTAGGAAATGGGAATTGAATAAGCTAATAATAGCAATCAAGAAATTTCAGGTATCTTTCAGATAAAGACTAGGAAATGGGAATTGAATAAGCTAATAATAGCAATCAAGAAATTTCAGGTATCTTTCAGATAAACAAAGACTATGAAGTGGGAGTTGAATAAGATATCGTTTTAAAATTTCTATTTCTGAAATTAAATATTACTTCCCTCTTGCATCTGAAAATTCGGGAAATATAGTCTAAAAGCTTTAAAATTGTTTATGTAATTAGTAATCAAAATAAAGATTACATGTATTTCTTTCAGATAATATAAAAGATTAAAACAGAATTTTCGACTTCCGCTTCCGGTGCTGCAAAGGTCCAGGTCGAAGATGGCGGCAGCTGTTGCGTCTCAGCTTTCTAGGCTGCTGGGTCGGTCCCGCCCACAGTTGGGGCGGCCTATGTCCAGTGCAGCCCATAGCGGAGAAGGTTCAGCTCGCATGTGGAAGATCCTCACTCTCTTCGTCGCGCTCCCTGGGGTGGGAGTCAGCATGCTGAATGTGTACCTGAAGTCGCAAAAAGAGCACGAGAGACCCGAGTTTGTCGCCTACCCTCATCTCCGCATCCGGACCAAACCGTTTCCTTGGGGAGCTGGTAACCATACCCTATTCCATAACTCTCATATGAATCCACTTCCAACTGGCTATGAAGATGAATAAAGAGAATCTGGACCACTGTCTGGGCACTAGGGACCACAGCGCTGGTTTGGGCCATTACTCTGCACATGGACCAGAAAAAGTATACGGGACCTTAAGCTCACCTTCTTTACCTGTATCAAATGATGACTGGTATACTGATCTTCCATTCCTTTGCTTGTGGCAGGAGATGGCTTAAATAAATAACTTAAACTTAGATTGGTCATGAAAAAAAAAAGATTAAAACAATGAAACCTTCTAATAAAGATATGAAAAAAGCTTAACAGAACAAAAAGTAAGATTTCATAATTCTTTGTGAAGAACAAATTTATTATCTGAATTTTAAGCCCTTAAAAT